>NW_012133492.1:113147-121615 GCF_000313525.1 Fibroporia radiculosa | reverse complement strand
CGAACACGTGACCGCGTAAAAGGTCGGATTTACCACTTCGTCTATGGCTGTGTAATGCGCGTGGGCGCTGTGGATCATCCTGGCGCAACTCAAAGTTCGCCGACGTGAATCCTAGCAGAGAGCCGCCTCGTGGTGCATGGTTAGCCTGGCATTGATTTTGCTCAGAGGCTATACTGCTTGAATTTCGAATGTAGGCACCTGGGCTCGAGGGCAGACAATCAAGAAGCGCAGTGGATGACGTCCCTGGACACAATCGAAGTGCATCAACAGATGGTTGAGGTACCTTGGTACGCAAAGGCCACGGCTGCACGCAATACTACTGCGATAAACGTTGAAGGTGCGGGTATCAACATCGGGCGGTTTGAACGATCCAAGTAGAGTGGGACTACGATGACATTCGGTCCAGATAGACTCACTTTCTCCAAGTCCCGACTTCAACGGGAAACCACAGCGCGCACTATCGGACACTCGCCGAAACGAATGCACAGCAGCATTAGCGATCGCACGGAACCACCTTCCATGTGAAGCCCACGTTTCAGCAAGATCGACAGAGGTTCGGCTTCTCCACTTTATCCGCATCCATTGGTCACTGTAAGACGTCGTGGGCGACATGAGGAATGTTGCTATTGTGCTGCACAGTGCATTGCCTTGACAAGATGCTCAGCCTATAGACGCCGAGCGCGCGGAAATTCACCAGTTGCGGGAACCGTCGGATCCGCCACAGGCGCTCCGTCGAATAGATACTTGGCGAGCGATCGACAGCCAATCTCATTATTGTGTTTGTCCGAGGACTATCCAAGTACATCAAATCCGTCCGGCGTAGTACCAGTACACGGAAGATTATGATGGAAGGAGGTTCCGTGTCCTGTCGCAGGGCCTCCACATCGAGCTGTAAAGATGATACGTGATGAAAGCCTGCGCTTCGTTCATTCGCCGATGTAATGACGGGAAAATAGATCATTTTGAATCCAGATAACCTGTGCAAGTATGTCATCAGCAAAGCGCGCGAGTCCGAGCGGCGCGAGTCCGCGTACCTTGTTAATAGCCGCCACGGCGTCCACCTTCGTCTGCATGCTGGCTGTCTCTTCCGGTAGTCGTAAAATAGCGGTCTGAAGAATGTTTTGCACAAACCCAAGAGTCAAGGCACAATCTCGATCTGTGCTCGGAGGTGAGCTCCTCGAACAGGTTCCGCGAGGCTATCATTGCTCACAAGGCACGTTTAGTGGAGCGATGCCCATCGTCCGCTGGTGTTTGAATGGGGAAACCCCCGTGTGCATGATACCTACTTTATCCATGTATGCCCATGTCTTGCCACTTGAATAATCCGCCGTTAGAACGCGCCGCGCCCAGGCCTTCATGAACACCTGTGACGCGATACTCAGAGTCTATCTCGGTAGTTATTCTCGAGCTACGCGCCTTCCGGAACACAATCTGTGCGCTGTCAAGTGCCAAATCTTCCAGCTTCTCTGGTAATGGCCCGTCAAACCCCTGCATTCAGAATGTCAACACAAGCATCAATGCATCGCATAGGGTGCGTACATGATTCCGAGTCATGAAAACCTTCTTCGTAATATCGAATTCAAATAGCTTCGCGTACATGTCGTCTACCAGGCTCGGAATAATATCATGTACCGATGGCGCGACCTTGAGGATCACATCTTGGTCGTGGGAGGTAAAGTTCAGAAAATCGGTGAGGTATGCGATGCGGTCATCGAGAGAATTCTTCAGCAGGATCGGGTCGACTTCTTGGGTGAAAACGGGACATGTGAACCCCGAGGAAGAAGACTGTAACGGCGTCCGAGAGGAATCGGAGGCAGCCGACGACTGCGATCGTGAGTCCTCAGAAGAAGTATCCGATGCAGTCTGCACTCGTGTTGGGCTGTACGAATGCGGGGCTATAGACTCGAGTTGGACAGGCATGAGAGGCGCTATGCGAAGTGAGCACTATGCAAGAGCTGCGTCCGTTGTGCGGTGAGGAGTGGTTGATAGATGTACACCGACTCTATAGGCTTTTATGAAGAGCGGGTGAGTGCTGTCTTTCCGGGAGACACAGGATGTGACAGCCATCACCATGGTAAGCTACGGGTCGAGAGCAGAAAATCTTAGGAGTAGGTCGACCGAGCCACAGTCGAGGACGAGTGAGAACGGTCGAGACCGTGGCCGTGAGGCGCGCCGACGAGCGCTGCGCCGCTGTCCCGCCCCTGCGCCATCGTCACGGGGACAGCCACACGATGGCTCGCCACGGCGCCTCGACTCCGAGTCTGACCGCTGAGCGCTGCCCACTGGCACTCGGGGCCCATCATCTAGTATTGAGGTATCTTCTGGTGGAGAGCTGTTCATACAAACATTCTTGCTGCCCGTGCAGAATTGTTAACCATGGCCATGTCGTGACATTCAACTCTAGATCTGCCAAAAAAAGCCCTTCGAGGAGGAAGAAAATTTGGGGATTCATTCATAAAACATTAAATCATGCGTACGTTGGCACAACCAGATGGGTGTAGCAACCTCGGGCATGGAATTACAAAGAGAGAGTCCAGTTCGTTGTCACGAACCAGCCACTAACTGGTGTCCTCGATGACGCCACCTTTGCGAAAGTTTGCAGTGCTGCGGATTATCCCAAACGCAGCGACCGCCCATAAACCAACATGTTGGGATTGTGACGTATCGCAAATCACTCAGTCCGTAGGTGCATTCTCCTGGTAATGGTTTTGAATATATCCGTGCATTATTGACCCAGACAGGCTATACCACCATCCCAAATGCGGAGGCAGAGTGAGTGAGGGGAAATATCTGGAAATCTATTTGGTGAGCCTCTGGGTTGGCCTTGTAAAGCTGAGTGTGCTAGCCACGAATTCATTACGAGTAGGCTAAGGACACCCCAAGTATCTCGGCGCGCCGCGTCAAGCGTGTGCTATTTCTGACCGTATCAACGCCCAGTCATCGGTGCCAAACCATCCATATACGACTCAAACATCTGGGATGGCGATAAGCTCTAGCACGAACAAACCACCCATTCATCGGTGATCGGTAATTACAGAATACATGTTCAAAGATTGTTCCTTGAACCATATATGTTTCATTTTTCTCAATAACTACTTTTCCTACTCTATTGTATTAGTGCCCACAAAACCTCCTTGGTTTTCTGCAAATCTTGGATACAATTTACCTATGTCACATCGATCCTCGCACACAATTGCACTTGCATGATTGCAATGCCCACCGTGCCACTGGCACCCGCAAACCTGCGTTCTATTGTGTGCATCACGTGTACGTGCGGATCGAAGGAGGAAAGCATTGTTAAAGTTGGTACGCAGCCTCGACCGTGGCGGACATGAGGCAGCAGCGACGTCTTTGCCAGTCATTTCCCCGAGACACGCCGCCGCCTTGTGGTAACGTATAAGGCTTGCCCGTCTCCCGTCCTCTGACTACACCCTTCTCGTCACAATCTGTCATGATCGATATCGAATGGGATACGGTGAGCAACTCCAGAGTCTTTCCTCCGTGTTTGCATCTCCTGCTGATACGCCCTTCCCAGCCAGATCCGAGCGGTAGCCGATATCGCAACCGCAAGGCATCCACGATTCATGGATGGGTTACCAAGCTCCGCGGGACTCTGACAGGCAACGAGCGCGTCAGAAGTCGCGGCATTAGGGAGATGAAGCACGCGCGTGCTATCCGGAAGTACAACAAGGCCAGAAAGGCCGGTGACAGTGGGCGAGGAAGCAGGCGAGGTAGTGACAGCATCATGTCCTGGTTCTCCTTTTGGCCCACCAGAAGCAAGCAGCCGTCTCGGATGCAACTTGCGATCCATCGCGATTATGCGTCTGGGAGGAAGGGGGGTGGCAACACCAATCGCTCTTACTCTTCCCGTCGTTCGAAACCACAGCATGATAACCACGGAGCGCAGAAGAGCCACTTGACACGGAATACTGAACACATTCAGCCGCCAAACGATATGGAGCGAGACGCTCAGAGGGGGCGCCACAAGGAGCAGCCGCGGAGGTCCCAGCGTAGGAGCCGACGAGGGGCCGCTCCCAAGGCCGATCAGACAGCTCGTAGACCGAGTTGGAGAGCCTAGGCAGGCGTACATACTTCGTCGGACCAGAGAGAGGACCAGAGTGCGAATTTCATTCACCGTATAATGTAGTTGATTTCAAATGACGTCGAACGAGACTAGTATCGCATTGTTGATTCCGCGGGGTAGGACGGAGGCTGTATCATAAGTATTTGCATGTAGACGCATCGACATCCGCGAATGATTGAATCTGTCAAATGTCCGACGCATGTCGGTCATTACGATACACTCGGAACAAGACTCGAATGACAGCACCTAACTCCACAACAATCCGATGGCAACCCCGTTGTTGACGTAGAGCGACAGAGAGGCGATACAACACAGCGGTCAAGACATGATATGGCAACTGCCAACCATCCTCCACACGTCTGTATAACCACGCGGTACGCTATCAATTATCGGACAAGACTTCCACCGGCGTTGCCTCCAAAAGTGGCTTTTTCTTCTTTTTCTTCCTCCTGCGCTTCTTGCTCGAGGCCTCCACAGCTTCTGTCTCTCCTGGAGGCCCATGGAGATTGAGCAGCGGAACGCGTGGGTATGGATTCGCCCGCGAGCCGGACACAGACGGGCCAGATTCAGTGAACAGAGAGTGTTTCATAATGATCGATGACTTCTCAGAAGAGAGACTGATGACTGCAGAGTTACAGAATGAGAAGAATGTGCACGCAATCCATCGTCAAAACGTACCAGATGGTGATCTCCCCTTGTTAGTGGAGTCCACGCGCAACTGGTTATGCACCCTGATTTGATGCGAAGCTGAAGCCACTCGCTGGCCCTCGTCGTGAGCAAGCACTGTGGGTGCAGCTGGCAATGGCAATTCAGAGGTTTGCGCGGCAGGAGAGCCCGTGAGATCAATAGCGGCAGTTTCATCACGATGTTTCCTCTTTCTCTTCTTCGACTTGCGTGCCGGCGCGTCTGATAGAAGGGTGATGTGTGTCCCACTGAGCGTACTCTCGGAGGAGCTATCGCCGATAGACACAGCTCCGAGGTAAGACTTTTGCTTGTCCAGAGTAGGGACGGGACCATGAGAAGTCGTGGAAGTGGAAGGAGCATTGGGCTGGTCTTTTTGCGCCTTCTTCCGTTTACCCTTTTTCTCAAATGGGTCTACTCTAGCTTTTTTCTTGATGATACTGGCCCTACTCTCGTCCTCGTCGTCGGACAAAACGACTACTGCATGCTGTGCGTCGTCTCGGAGGCGCTTTTTTCCAGAACTTGCCGCTAGCTTGTTTTTGAGGCGAGCAGTGTCTCGACTGAGCAAGGATGTCGACTCGGGGACTGCTGCTCCTACACCAAGTCTACAAGCCAGTCGGTCAGCTCGGAGTGACTGGATCTCGCAACAAAAGGCGACATACCTAGGGGGTCTGCGCATATATTCCTCGAGTTCCTTCTCTTCATTTCGACGAGGTCCAGAGGAAGGAAGCTCCCCTTCAGACGATTTCATCCACGATGAGACCAAGTTTTCTGTATATGCCATGGAGACGTCGACTTGAGCCTGTAGGGTCTCGAGGTCGATATCATCATCGTCAGCAACATCTGCCATAGAATATCGTGATGAGGATAATATAGGTGTAAGGTCGCTGCAGAGGAGAGACTCTTCAAACCTAAGCTTGAATATTGTCGAGTCCGAGCTCAAGTTCGCTCTTCAATCACCGAAGCGCTGAAGAAGCGCTCGAGCTTAACGAGACTCTACACTCCGCACTGCACCTACCGTCAGTTCTTTTCTAAGTCGACTACTTACATGGCGACGAAGCGAAAGTTCACCGATGCGGATCTCTCAGATGACGAGGACCTGTCTCCGGGAAAGCAGGTGCTGCCAGTTGCAAACCTGCCTCTCAATTTCGATGGCGTACCAGTAGATGGGATGCAGTATTTATTCACTGTCAGGTGCGGTGCACACATCGTACACTCTTGTATACTTCCTTACACACAGCAGGCGCGATGCTCGCAAGCTACCCAACTTCACGCGCGTAGCAAATCCCTACGAAATTGGAGAGGAGTCTGTTGTCGAACAGGCCGACGCGAGCCCCAATCCAGCACATTCGCGCCTCCCTTCAGAGGCATGGCGAACAAAGTTCTTATGGCGCTTCAAGAATTTTCGACAGGTCTCACTACTCTGTCATGACGTGCATTCTTATACTAATCAGCGCGAACAGAACTCGTTGCAGTCGACAACGCATGCGCACGCCCCTGCTCTTAGCTCATCGCGTAAGGTAATTCCGGACAAAAAGGAGCGCGATTTATGGTGGGCCTTTCTTCGAGGTCGCCCCTCGTCCGAGTGGGATCCTCCAAAGCAGGTAAAACCTCCAAAGCAGAATCGGTATAGCCGAGGGCGAGACGACAGGTTCGGGGGAGGAATGCGGGGGTTCTCGGTCGACTACTATTCTGCCGAATCCCTGTATGGATCCCAAGAACAGATGCCGGTATTGTCCACGTCTCCTGGCCTCTGGTCTCCAAGTACGAAGCCTCCGGCTGGGTCTGGAAGTTTGTCAGATTCTTCAACAGCCATGCCTATTTTTTCAGAGATTCCGGTGCAGCCAGACACCAGAGAAGAGGCGAGCGTAGCGGTACTTCGTTCCGAGGACTCTGATCCGCAGCCGGACGCGCCTCCGGAACCGACGCCTTCGCTGCTGCAACATATTGATCATGTAAGTCGTATCAATGCTCCCGTTCTCCTTCTGCTCACGGCATCCACAGCGTTACGCTCTGCATTTGCTCATGTACTTCACGCACTGGATCAATCTTCACTTCGAACAAGGTCCTGAGACGTCATTTCAGTTCACGAATGCTCATGCGCGCTGGATCTTTGTTCTGTTGTCTCATGTGGAGGACTACATTACTGCAGATGAGACAAGCTTACTTCGCAATCTCGCTCGAGCGTGTCTGTCTTTGATAGAAGAGAGGGAGCGTTTGCGCACCAGGTCATCTACCGACGAAGGCTCGTCTGATGGCCAAACCCATATGGATGAGCGCTCATGTTGGATGGTTGTCACTGCAGTGGCTGGAATCTGGGGCCAAAGGGATCTTTGGATGGATGCTGAAGCCATGTTGAGCACGATAGGCACTAGTCAGGAATGAATCATGTATGTGGATTTGCTTAGTATGCTTATGGGCCCGGCTATGGCTGAACGGTGCTATCATCCAGAAGGCAGGCTTGCCCATCGATCTAAGTCTAAGTTCTGAGTTGCAGGGGATGGCAGATTTTTTGGCATAATGTCCTGCTGAAGAAAGGTAGAGTGGCTGATGCCTGAATCTGTTACGGTTGCAGGAGTCGGCTTGGCATGGGGTGGATGAAGGGTATTCTGAACGCCGACCCAATCTCTGACGAGCCAGATATGCATCGGACTGTAAGAGGGGGGTAGGCTGGAACACAAACGCGGTGCCGATGTCGTTGCGGTTGTGCAGGGACAAAGGTCTATGCGATGTGGGAGCAGTTCTTCATGGCTGAGGTGCGCGACTTCTCTTCGTACGCCTTGGGTCTGTTCGTAGCAAGTTCGCCTTGGATTTGTTCGCGGGGGCAGGGCGGCCAATCTCGATCGAGGGCTGGATGTCAGCCAGCGGAGGCGTGAGAAGGACGAGTGCGGCGTGCAGATGCCGCCAGGCGTTCTGGATCTGTCAGTACTAGTGGGCGTTCATACACGCTACTTAAACCGCACTGCCGCACGCCCTCGGTCGTTTCCCCGGCTCCCATCCAACCAGTCGACACACTCCCTCTCGACCTCTTTCTGTAGAACGCCCCCGGACGATCCTCCGACGACCGTAACGCCCTCCACAACCACGATCATGTTCACCTCCCTCGTTCTGCTCGCTGCTTTCGCCGCCTCGGCGGTGGCTTTCACCGTCACTGCTCCCACCAACAGCACGCCCTGGTCTACTACTGGCTCTAACACCGTGTCTTGGACCTCGGTGTCCACCGATCCGTCCACTTTCACTCTCGTTCTCGTCAACGAGGTCTGTCCGCCTTTTCCTCTGATACGATCTCGCATGCCGACAATCCTTTATTACTACAGCATGAGTACCCGGTCTTTCAGCAAGTCCTCGAAAATTCTGTCCAGGCAAGCGCTGGCTCTGTGACAGTGAATGCGCCCAGTGGAGGCTGGAAAGCCGGTGCCGACTACCAAGTCAACATTGTTCAGGACACCAATAACCTCGACGCTATTCTTGCCCAGTCTTCCCAGTTCACCATTGTCGAATCTTCTTCTAGTTCGTCCACCTCCTCGAGCTCCTCCACTACGTCCTCATCGAGCACCACCACAGGCACGACGACAACGTGAGCAGTTCTTAAATCCTGTACATTTGATGTCTTGATCGATACATTCCCTTCTGCAGTACTGGAACTAGTACAGGCACGACGTCAACGTGAGCGGTCCTTTTGTCCTCTATGTTGACATCCTTA
>NW_012133492.1:104309-112971 GCF_000313525.1 Fibroporia radiculosa | reverse complement strand
CCTCCCACGACCACTGGCGGTGCCTTGAATCCGTCCACCGCGAGTACTTCCCCCAGTCCCACACACTCCAGCGGGGCACTCGCCACTAGTGTTCAGACCGGCTTGTTTGGCCTGCTCGCTCTTTTGGGCTTCACGCTTGCCTGAGCGGATTCGGACTGATTTTGGACTATATGGTGCAGGGATTGTCGGGATCCAGCTTCCTTTTTTTTCTGATATAGAACTCTCGATGTGCTTCCTTTTGGACAATGACTTTTTTGCGTCTGTGCGGCTTTGTACAACTCTCGGTAATTTTGTCCTGGACCGATTACATTAGATTGTGCCATCGCGCCACTACTTTTGGGATATTGTTACTGTGATTCTCTCACATATTCTGGGCGTTGTACTGTGTTCATTAGCATACGTACAACATAGATTCTCTTGCCTTGGGGTCTAAAATTTTGAACAATATAACGTATACTTTGGATCTTCCTGAACTCATTGAACGAGTTGGAGGCGCCGGCTGGGGCAACTGGGATTATTTACAAATCAATCCGAGTGCTGGGACCTCCACCCGCAATCGCGAATCCCATGGGACTTTACCTTCATCCACCATGTCTCACTCGTACGAACACCTCCTCCCACCGAGCTGGAAAGCTCAAATAACGACCTGGCTGGCTGAGGACACCCCATCTTTCGACTACGGCGGCTATGTCGTCGGTGAAGCTCAGCGCGAGGCGTTTCTGCTCGGAAAGGGCAGCCAGACCGCCGTCCTCGCCGGCGCACCATTCTTCACGGAGGTCTTCGCACAGCTCGGATGCGAGTAAGTGTGTCAGAACCACGCTGGACTCGCGGGCTCGGACTCGTCGCTGACCACGCAATGTCCACGCGCGGCGCTGCAGGGTCGAATGGCACATGAAGGAGGGCGAGACCTTCGCGCCCGTGAAGCATGTCGCGACGGTGCGGGGGAAGGCCCGTCACCTTCTCCTCGGCGAGCGCGTCGCTCTGAACATGCTCGCGCGGTGCAGCGGGATCGCGACCAAGTATGTGGTCCCGTTCATTTCGCCCGGGTGCGCGCTCATCCCGGTCCGCCGGAAGGTCCAAGGCCATCCAGGACCAGGCGCGAAGCTACGGGTACAGGGGCATCATCGCGGGGACGCGAAAGACGACGCCGGGGTTCCGACTGGTAGAGAAGTACGGGATGCTGGTCGGGGGAATCGATCCCCACCGGCACGACCTCTCGAGCATGATTATGCTCAAGGACAACCATATCTGGTCCTCCGGTGCGGGCTATGTGCACTAGCGGGTGTGCAGTGTCTCACCGGTGCTCGCGTGTTTATCAGGATCAATCACAGCAGCGATCAAGGCAGCGCGTGAGGTCGGCGGATTCAGCCTCCTCCTCGAGGTGGAGGTGGGTTCCGAAGCGGAAGCGGATGAAGCCATCGATGCCGGGGCCGATATCATCATGTTGGATAACATGGAAGGAGCCCAGCTCGTGAGTGTTGCTCGCACACTCAAGGAGAAGTGGCAGGGAAAGCGCAAGTTCCTCTTCGAGAGCAGCGGCAATATCACAGAGGCCAATTTACAGGAAAGAGCGATCAATGGTCAGCACACTGCTAGTAGGGTATTCGGGGAATTGATGCTCGTTATTTATTCCCGCTATAGAGATCGACATACTCAGCACAAGCACGGTGCATCAGTCCGTACAACATATCGATTTCAGCCTGAAGATCCAAATGCCGAAGTGATACAAGATGTATGCGAAGTTGTAGCAGCCAGATTGCATTTGTATTCCCTATCGTTTTTATTGATCATTATGCACGAACCGGAGCTCTCATGTTCATGATCTTAGTCCAAAGAGCGAGAGCGCATTTGTGCCTCGGACGCCGTCCTTATCCACCTCATCCCAACCGTGGACGCCATCAATGGCCTCCAAGTTTTCAACGACACTTTTCCACTTTTCTGCCCCGCCGAGCGGCGGGAAGAAAGGATGGTCGGTGCCGAACAGCATCCTTCTGCTTCCCAATCTCCGTGTCGCTGCGCCGGTCCCCTTGGATGCCCCGGCGGAAGAGCCGCTCTTGACGAACTTGTCGGAGCGGCCAATTACGTCGCTCACGAAGCCAAGCTCCTCGGAGCCGTATGCGACCGCATCGAAATACAATTTGCCGAGGTAATATCGGGCGTCGTGTTTAAGTCTAGAGGCGACGACGGGGTCGTGATCGATGCAAGAGGCAAGCCGAGATGAGAGCTGGGGAAGTGCGCCGCCGGAATGCGCAAGGAGGATGCGGAGATCCGGATAGCGGTCGAGGACGCCAGACAATATCAGCCTCGTAATCGCCTGTCGGTGGCATCAGCCGGAGCACGGTGGCGGTGTACAGAAGTTAAGAAAGCGCACTATTGTCGTTTCGAAGGGGAAACCCAATGCGAGAGGCAGGACGTGGCCGTTCTCCTTGTCGCCCCATTCTTTGCCGTCCACACCGTAGTGTGGGTGCAGAAAGACGACTAGGCGTGCTTTCTGGATGGCGGCCCACACGGATTCGAGGGCATCATCATCGAGACCTTTGCCCAGCCCGCGCGAGCCCATGATGATGCCCTTGAGGTGGGGCAGCGCCGATATTTGCCGCACGGTATCGAGCAGGGAGGAGGTTGTCACCTCGGGGACGAGAGGAAGAAGCCCGAAGCCGTAGAGCTGCTTCAGCTCACCGCCGGCAGCGCTGGGGGAGGAAGAGCAGTATTCCTCTAGATCGTTGTTTAGCTCACTGGCCAGTTGGTGCGCGGTGGATGCTGGGAGAAAGTCTAGCCATGGGTTTGCAGAGCTTTGGCACCGTCAACATGCTTCAGAGTATGGATATGAAGGGACAGACCTCACTACGGAGATATCAATCCCATGTCTCTCCATGAAGTTGAGCTTTTCTACCTTGTCCCAGAACTGTTCATGACTGACGATAAGTATACATCTTGAATATGGACTGAATACGGACTGAAGTACCTGGGGGCCCATTGGCCGACCTCCGCTGGGTTCTCCGTCGAGGATTAACAGCCTCTCCTCCGTCTTTCCCTCTGCATTCTCCCTGGTGAATATGCGGGGGGCGTTGGAGCGTGCGCGCAGGAATGCAGCGTAGCGAGGGAGGTAGACGTGCGTATGGATGTCGACAAGCAACCTGTGTGAAGCCACAGCCATCTGGACCAATTTCGACGAGCTGGAACGCGCTGTGTTGCGCGAGACAAGTCGCGACTGAGGGGGGGGGGCAAAAATAGAGATGATCGACGCTCGCGATCCTGAGCCACACGTGCAGTTGTTGAACAGTTGGTCAGAGCCAAAACAAAGGTTACAGACATACAACGACCAGGATGTCAGCGAGAACTCCAATTCCAGAGATCTGTCCTAGCTGCTTGAACTAATCCACTAGCATGCACTTTGATGCAACTCGCATTGTCCGCGCCATGTTTTCCCGACAGTCCATATGAAGACAGATGAACATCGGCGCAGAAGACCGTGACAGCACTGTAATTCATATCCCTCTCGTAAACTCAAAACGCAGCCTCGTGCACCACAGTCACAATGTCCGAGGACGAAGAGGAATTACGATCAGTTCGAGATGAGGTACGCATCAGCTCGCCGTTAGCGATGTAGACCTTGACGTCTTGCCAGCTGCTGGCAGTCGGCGAGACCATCGCACAGATCGAGGCGAGGTACACCGCGGCGCTGACTAGATCATTGGAGCGCACGAGGAGGCTTGAGGCTAGGGTGGTTGATCTAGAAGCCCAGCTTGCACTTTCGTCTTCGGAGCTGCAACGTTTGCGAGCAGAGAATGTCGACTTGCGCAGATCATCTCAGGTCAGTTCTTCAAGTTGCAGCAGTCGTAGGATGTATGTCAATTTGTTGCTGAACAGGCAGGATCCCACCGCACGACCAATGAGAGAGAAAGTGCAGCCGGTACAAACAGCCAGTCACAAATCTTGGTATGCTGTAGGATGTCGTCTTACTCGTTTATCTTGCTCATCTGATCACAAAGGATACGAAAGGCAAGGCGGTCGCTAGACGGGCACCATCGACGGAACCATTGTCACCCGTATCAGACATTGACTTACGGGGTTCCTCTGCACATGCGACGGCAGCACACAGGCAGAGACGGCAGGCGGGGACAAGATCTGCTCGACCGCAGCCCTTGAAGATCGCCGACCCGAGTAGTCCAAGTGCAAGCGCAGATATTCAGCCCCCACCGCGACAAACAACACCATTGCCTGAGTCCCCAGGTGCTTGGTATATTGAATATTTGAATCCACCGGCGACGGCAACAAACTCTGCTGGACCCATGTCATATGCTGATCTTCAGAGCCTCCTGGGACTTGATGATGAGACGGTACAGTGGCACTTTGATTAAATATCGATCAGCACTAATGTAGTCGATCGGACTCAGATGATCTGTATTGAAAGGTACTGAGCGGTGTGCAAAGGGAATCAACATGCTGATCAGACATCTCGACAGTCTTGGATGGATGGACGACCCATGTATGAGGATCCATATCCACAACAATCTAATCTTCGTTACGCGCGCATTGTTTTTAGAGGGGCCCAGTGGGACATACCTCGTCAATTGGGGCAGACAGGAGGTTAATAGGAACGTGAAAAGGTATCTTGTTGAAGGCATGAATAGGCCGGCGGCCTCGCTGTTCCATTTGTTCTTCAATCCGCAGACCCAGGTACGCGTCTCGCCGATATCATCGCGCAATATGAGCTAATCGAATCTACAGCGTGGGCTAGTAGAAGCGTGGTTTTACCTTGGGGCGCACGAAATGACTGCGGTGGAACTGGGCTCGGCCTGGCATAGTAGTTGGTTGCACAAAGAGGTAGGCAGATCTGACTGAAGACTGCACGGACGGTGCTCACGGCTCCGCAGGAAAAAAAGGTGCTTTGTGCAGAGCTGATGCAGAGGTGGAATAGCCGTATGGACGGAAGAGATGTTGCACGGATGATTGAAGAGCGCGAACTTGAGCAGTGCACCATCCAGCTGAAGCACGAAGGTCAAGAGGATGCAACCGCTGCATTCTTAGAGGAGGTTTTGCGGGGTTAGAAATCAGTCGAGAATTATACTGGGATTTTGCATTCTAGCATTGAGAGTACAAGGGTGTCGCCTGATCGCATGTAATGGTGGATACCATAATTATTACGTGATTTTCTCATGACAACCGAATCAGTGTTACAGCGCCCCAACATTTTCCTGACCACCTCAGCCCGACTCCCGACCGTCTTGACCCGTTTCTTCTTCAACGACATTCACCATGCGCTGCTCTGCGCGCATCCTGACGCTCTTTTCTCTTGCACTCATTTCGACACAGTCTTTTACGTTCGTCAGCGGTCAGTCGCCGCCGGGGACTACTGCCCCCTCTGTAGGCACAGGCCTCCCAACGTCGGTTCCCGTCCCTACGCCGTCCCCCCCGACCGTGGCGACCACTTCTCCCACTCTCGCTCCCACTCCCACTCCCACCGAGAGCCCATCTCCTACCACGTCGCATGCTGTCACTGAAGCCGCGAGTCCAACCACCTCAGATGCTGAACCATCTCCCACTACGTCTTCCTCTTCTTCCGAACATGTAACATCTTCAAGTCCTACAACTTCTTCTGCACCTGCTACTCACGCTACACCTTCCTCTGCGACACCCTCGACTTCAAATGTTTCTCAGCCCACTTCCTCTACTGTTTCAAGCTCTTCTTCTTCGGCTCCTGTAGCCACGTATGTTTCTCGCGTCTTGAGGTGTCTAGTCACATTCTAATACCGTGTGCAGTTCTCAGCCCTCGTCATCACCCTCCTCCGCGGCTGTGTCCACTCCGACTCCTATAACCACCACTCCTGTTCAGACGGCTGTCACGTCTACTCCTGGGGAGCCGACCCCTTCCAACTCTCCAACTACACAGGAAATAGTTGGGATGCCTTCATCGAATGATGGACCCACTGCTAGCGACGTTTCAGGAGCCTCAGCCACGGGTGGTACAAGTTCATCCAAAGGGTACGATTTTCTTGATTTCAGCTGCCGTACACTTTTCGCTGACTCTGTCGTAGCTTCTTTTCAAACAAAGCTGCTGTAGCAGGAGTATTTTCCGTTGTTGGAATCATCGGTGCGGCCATCATACTTGGTGTCATTCTGCGAATCGTCCGGCATAACAGAAGTCGTCACTACGACGATGAAGACACGCAGTATTTCGACAAGGAGTTGGGAGCGAACGGTGGAAACTATGGTGATTCGCCTCAGATCGCCGACGACAACCAAAGCGAAACAGAGGTGATAACCAATGCCGCTGCCGACGCCTATCCCGACCGCACGTCTCACTACGGCTTGGGTGGTTTCGACGATTCTCAGCCACGCGCTTCCATTGTGGAATATGCCAAAGGTACTGCCTATGCCGCTGCTCGTAGTCAAGCAGGCCCGTATCAGTATAGTGGCCAATCCGTTGGCTACGCTGGTGGTTTCACCAATGCGCACTATCAAGGACCATCTTCCCCAGCTGAAGTTCATCAGTACGCCGACCCGTACAATGTCGCTCGAAATGCAGCGATGGCCGCCGCATACGGTAATGCACAGCCGCAAACCGTCCAGTACAGACATGGGGGCGATCCGTATATGTAAAACACCCGTTTTAAATGTGTAGTGCGTACATTTGGTGCGTCGTGTTGTTACTTCGGTCGTATAAGTGTGTCTCAGTAGTTTGGTTAGCTAGATACCCAGCGTCCATAGCCAGCGGCTCCCTGTACTTTCGAGTGCTCTTCGGGAGCCTGCCAGCAATGTTTCGTTCGCCAGACTTTTCCCCCCTTCTTGGACCATTCAAATCTGTGACTCGCTCTGTATTGTTCTGCAGTGTGTTCGTCACAGACAATATGTGGCTGCAACGTGTTTGATCTTACTGGTAATACATGCATCCGGCAAGCTGCTTTGTTTTGAAGGCACATCTTGTCGGAATTCACGCATAGCACTGTCGATTATATTTAAGTTATTTTGCAGGTCGCGACACTGTACGCAGTATATGCATGTCAAGGGACGATGTACACTAGTACTTCCTGTACCGTATATGTGAAGGGTGGCAGTGGCACTTTCGAACCATCACCCACTACCTTCACTTACTACTTACGTTCATATTAGCTACCTGTACTTTACATGATATACTGTGATACACGCGCAAACCTTGCATTCAAAAAAACAATCGCTCGTGATGATAGCATCAGTTAGATTGGCCTGTAAATCTCGATGACATGGGGAAACTAGTTGTGATGGAGCTGGGTAGAGTAGGCAAGCTCATGTCGCGCAGGCTCATATCCCTCAAAGGCTCTAGGTCCTTCATGATCATGCTCAGACGTCCCATTCCAAGTCGATCCTTCAGGCCCCTTCCCTCCGCGGTGGCGCCGTCATCTGCAGTATCGTTGAAGCCCTTCTCTGCCTGGCCCCAGTCGCTCCGCTGCGCAAGGTATGGCCTGAGCAGACTGGGCTCGATGCGGCCGAGGTAGCCTTCCGTTATGTAGGATCTGAGGATATCTGGCCGGACGAGGAAAACGTTTCCGAGCTGCCGGATGAATTCGAAGCGTTCGTGAAGGGAAGGGATGGAGAACGAGCTTATAGTGTCTTGGTAGGACTTCAGATCCCTAGAAAACAAACAATGAGGATTAGTACATGACGCAGAGCCAGTTGAATACGCGCACTTCGCGAGCATCAGCCCTCCAGTTGCGCTGACCGGGAACTTCCTGAGATGTTCGAGCAATAAGCTACAACAACAGGTCAATGAGAGGCCGCGGAGAAGTTTTGTTGAGATGTATACCTATGGAACGCCACACCAATCTCGGTCAGGAAAATCTCCAGATTCTTCCCGCTCAAATTCGCTTTAGAGGCATCTCGAACTCTTTCCAGTATTTCGCAACAGGCTACACAAGGCTCAGTGTTGACTCGTGCGAACGACAGATCGTCGTTTCGAGGCTTGAAATCATTGCGTTTTTGTTTTGTGAGTTGCAGCGCAAGATAGCTGATGATGGCTACAGTGCACCAATGAAATCACCGGTCAACATAGTGGGAGTTACGCACTCACCATCAGCGAGACGTTGCATCAAGTGATTAGCCGCGCCCTCAATCCTACTCACGGACTGGTTGTTGAAAACGACCATATCTCGACGTACGGAGACGGAGTTGCTTGCGAGAGGGAGGAGAGCCAGATTGACGTAATGCTGCCACAAATGACATATGAGGTCAACCTCATGTAGCATGACTAGGACCTGTAAAGATGGTTCGGACTTGGTATCTGCAGCATCCAAGCGGGATATAGCACTGGCGAATGGTCATTTGCATAAGGAACGATAGCAATAGCATACTTTGTACTTACGTCTCCAGAACGGTCTCAATGTAAGCGCTGCCGATGGCCGTCGATAGTACTCTCAGCAACGCAAAGGTCTGTTTGGGCCTGCAAATGCTATGTCAGCTACTACATTGCATGATTCCAAATACGAACGCACACGTCTGTAGCGGGACTTAATTCAACACACCTCCCAATGGCCTCCGCATGCCATTTCAACATCTTCTCGGCGATAGCAATACTCACTTGGCCATCTTCCTCTCTAATGGGTTCCTCTCCTGATTTCTCTTGGTTCCGCTCGCTGCTGGAACCAAGTCCACCAAAACGCATGATCGCTGCAGCGGCCTGAGCAGA
>NW_012133492.1:55788-104149 GCF_000313525.1 Fibroporia radiculosa | reverse complement strand
CCAGATGTGGACGTTGTAGCTGCTGCCGCACCGAGCCGGTCCACCATACGATCGAACATCGACGACTTCGATCCTTTGCTTGTTCTTTCCTGATGGGAACCGGATTCAGAGCAAAGCTGACTAGATTAGAATGGAACGTACGTGGTATCGGGTGAAAGCAGCTAGGTGAGCTGCGTACAGTTCACCCAAACTCCGGCTTTCACGCTCTAGATACCTCTGACCTTCCGTGTACGGCACAAAGAGTTCCTCCATGGAAGTCTCGAGCATCGTGCTGACCGTAGCAGCTGTAGTGGTAACTGCAGACGTGGGTGCCGCGTTCAAGGTCAAGTTCAAGTCGCCCATATCGGAAGGTGACCGAGGCATAACCGATGCAACTTCATATGCCTTGAGGTCTTCCACGAGCATTGAAGTTTGCTGGTGAACCAATTGCAGGATACGTAAGAACGCAAGGTCAGAGATGCTGGCTCCCCTGTTGACTAACTGCTCCATGTATTGCTGAATCTACACAAAAGCAGCGCGATTAAATTGGAGCAAATTTTTAATGAAAACGACGAACTGATTGTGCGAAGACGCGTTGAAGAAACACCTGCATAACAAAGGGAGGATTGGGAAAGACGGCTTGCACAATCTGGGCCTCCTGACCAACGGTTGTACGAATGTCCTGAAAGAGATCGCGAAGTCCAGCTTCTGCGGTAGGCGGACTGGCATCAGGGTTGGGAAGAGTATGCCATCTGGTCGAGCAATACAAGCATGGATATTTGAGAGTAAAATTTAAGAGGAGTTTAAAGAGAGGAATGAACATACACCTCCTCTTCCATATTATTCGTTTCGCGCACCCGGTTGATGAAGAAATCGTGTTGATTGACATATACTTGAACGCACGAAGCGCCGCCATTGAAGTCGAGCAATGTCTGCGCACAATGCTAGAGATGACATCAGAAGAGGAAATATACAAAGCAATCACTAGAAGACACACATGCATCATCTTTGGGTCACCTTTGCGATATGCGCGGTCGAATAAATGGAGCACATCCTTCTCAAACTTTTCACAATATCTGTCGATATTTTCTCTCGTCTAGTGTAACGCAATCTCATCAGCATAGGCATAGGCATAAGTAGAGGAGTATATTACTGGCCTTGTCCGCATGTGGAAGGTCGACCTCCTTAGCGACAACATTAAGACGTCTTAGGAGTACCGCAACCTTACGTCTCCCGTCTTTGCCACCCTCTTTCTTCAGAGAGTCTATCCGCGTTGTGTCATCTCGAGCAAACTGATTGTAGTAGTCGATGAGATCATGCGCCGCTTGGGCTCGTTGTCGTTGCTGGTGCACGGATTCAAGCTGATCACCTATGAAAATTTCAGCCTAAAGCAGTTTCAGTGTCAATATGCTCTCACCAATTCGGATGGCCGTGCGCCCGACCTCATTCATCTTGCTTTCCATGCCGGAGAAAGATTGGCCAACTGCCTGGATTTACATGAGCTCGCACGAGAAATAATTAGCGGGGCGCTCACCTCAAACCCCTTATTGAGCTCGGACATCTTCTTGGAATACTCTCTCTCGGTCGTCCGAACAATCTTCTCCATCTGCTCCGTTTTAGCTTGTACATCCTTCCTGACTGCAATGAGCTTGTCTACCGCTGCCTCGAATGTGCGTATGAATGGCTTGGGATCGAACGCTAGAACATCGCATACTGAGTGGTAGCATAGGTGATTGTATACAAGAACTTACGTCCTGAATCGGCTTTGGACTGTGCAATAAGCTTCTCCGAGACTAGTCCTACGAAATCCTTGACGTCGAATTTCCTCTACGCCACCAATTCAGTGGCGAGTGGGAGCAATGAGACAGAATAAATCCACCTCAAAGGTTTCGAGTCGTAACTGGTCTTGAACGGAGGGATCGAGAGACCTCGCCATGGTCTGACGGATGATGCTGTTCAACCCTGAATTAGAATCTCACATCGCCGGTAATCCAGAGGGCTTGATCACGGTACTCGGTCGTCTGCTGAGACGCCGGAAAAGAGGCCGGAATGCTGCCAGTGAAAGTAATTTCGTTTATTTTGGCTCCGAGTCGCTGCCCGCGACCATGGAGAACTCGCATCCCCTCAAAACACTTCTCCAACTGCAGCTTGCCTCTGATGCCTCTTCTGTCTTACACCTTCCCTATGTCCTGGACTTTCTCAGCCCGGAGCACTTTGGTCCTTCTCCTCATACGCAGAAATGGGCCGCAAGAATAAACTCCTTGCTACATTCTAAGGACTCATCCGCACGGTGGGCGGGGCTTTGTGTTGCCTTTCAGACCTCTGTATGCTCCAGGGATATTATGATTGAACACGCCCAGGGCTGGATTGGCGTTGCATTGCCCATACTTTCAGTCCGTACATCCGGCCCTGTATTTATCGCATATCCTTATGTTGTTTATTCAAGAAAGACGAGCCTCCACCTACCTTGAAGGCCTCTGTCCGACTCTTGAGGCGTATATTCTCCACCACAGTGAACATAGCCGAGTTTCAACGTCAACTCTGCCTACCGAACGTGCCCAAATTCAGTTCCGCTCTGATTGAACTTGTGCAGAAAAAGCCAGAAGAGGACTTGAAGGTGAGTGATGCTCTCCAGCATGGTTTATGTTTGATCAACTCCACACAGTTACTGGCCCTAGCAGCCCTTACGCATCTAATACCTCTGTATCCCACTCTCCATCGGAGTCTGCACTCCTCTCTGTCTTCCCTGGCTTTGAAGTTCTTGAACGGATCTTCACCCCGACCAACGCCGGAATCCCTAGCCAAAGGCGCTGCCCGGTTGTATGCCACGCTGCACGTCACCGGCGGGAAAGTCGGTGCTGGAAACATCTGGCGTACCTCTTTGGACGAGACGCTGTCGTTCGCATGGACGGCCCTATATAACTTGCGTACGACTTATGATACTAGGAGTATGTTTTGCATTATCGTCTTCCACCTCTTGAGCATAATTTCGTGTAGATCAGAATGGAGCTCCCCCTTACCCGTCGATGTCCGTAGAGGATCCTATTATTTCGATTCCTCTGAACATGGATCGTCTACGCGCAGCCGCATACATACTGTGTGATCTCCTGCTGTGCGTCTCATGGCGTTCTGTGACTGATAATAGCTAATGTACGGCTCAGATTCCCCACGCCCCGCCCAGTCATCGTTCCTGTGGGATCCCTCGTGAAGCTTTGTTCAACTATGTTGCGTTGTACACCAGAAGAGCAGGTATGTGGCGCTACGGTGGGCTTCTACGAGTACTAATGAACGTAGGCTGAAGGTCAATTTGATTCCGCCACTCGTGCAATGGAAGTCGCAATCATCCCAGCAATATGGCGTGTTGCCTGCGACATCCTCATAGCTCTTTCCGAAAGGTAGTAGTTATTGCTTATGGGGCGTAGCATTTGCTCACAGAGATGATAGTGTCCATTATCATTTATCGCTATATTTGCCTCGACTTCTGTCAGTATTTGCGTATCACCTGGAGCAAGAGCGCACCCCGTAGGCCCATGAGTTCAGATGAAATAATAAAGACTAACCATCGTAAAGGTCTCAACGGCTCTGCTTACTGCGAGCCATACCACCCCTGCTATCAAACGCAACTCACTTTCACGACACGGTTCTTGCCTCGCGCTTAGCGAAAGTGATATTGACTACTGTCACTACCCTCTTGACCCCCTCGTCTCAAGCGTTGGCCGATAGAGACGCCACAGCCTCAAAGAATAGGAGCAAAAGAGCTAAGAAAAGAGGGCGAGGTTACGAGGGCGACGAAGTCTTCAAAATAGCCGCCGAAATTGTCTGTTCAACTCCAGAGGAAGGCGAGGGTCTGCTAGTCGCACTAGATGGTAGGTATCCGATACATTATCCCATGTCTTAGTCCTGATACACTGCCGCTTCAAGCTTTGCACTTGCTCATGCAGAATTCGCTTCTCTCCCCTCCCGTGTACTCGATCGTCAGCCGTGCACTTCTCGCAATTCTTATCGCCCTACCACAAAGATCGCCTTTGTCCATCGCACCGGATTTATCGTTGCATGGGAAGCTCTCAGACAAACTGAGGTTTATCTGCACCAAGATGGCAACGGGCACTAGCAGCACGATGAGCAGAAGCCTTAGTCTTGTCATTGGCGCGATACCCCCCGATGGTGCCGGCGCCGTGAGTCGACCCATTCGCGTGATCCGTCAAAAGCGACTGACCCTGTTCTCTGATACAGTGCGGCGCGGAAAGTCGGCGTTGTCTCGATCTGCTCCTTCATCCGCGTGTACCGCCCCTTGTGCGGTCGATACCGCATGTGGAAACGTTGTCACTGTTCCGCGAGGAAGAGGGCGATGATGAAAAGGGCATCCGGAAATCGCTGGGTCTAAGTTCAGTCCACGACGGCCCCTTGTTCGCCTCATCGTCTGCAACGCCACCGGCGGTTGCACGCGATCGTCCCGACGGCACCGTCGTGCAATCGGGCTCTTCGCGGGATGCGGAGTCCGCATTCATTCTCAGCGCCGTGAACCTGGAATCCACAGTCCAGACGCGTGCGGTTTCATCGAACCTAACCCAATCAATCCCGTCTTTTTCGAGTACGCCAACTCCGACGAGCATCGCATCTGCGGTCAAGACGACTCCTGATAGCTCGATGGGCCAACATGGGTCAAATTCCCCGCAGCTGCAGGAATCAACCCCCATGCCGTCCACAGAGGCACTGTACGCTAAAACAAACCAGGCAATTGGAGCCTCGGTTAGTACCATTCCACCATCTTTAGACTCATTTGATACAGTCACGGTGATTGGGAATGGAGAAATGGATCGGGACGAAGACGAACCAATGCCGACCATTGACATGGGCTCCGATTCTGATTCTAATTAGCAGAGGTACCAGTCGCATCTCTGAGTAGAAATCTGAAAAAATTTATGTGCTGCACGTTGTGCTATGTCCATCGGTACCTCAGCTATGTCTTGACGCGCTTACGACGTTGTCCCTTCACATCGATGTCCAAACTCTCTTCATCAGACTCTATTGGCTGGCGACCCCTGGGCGACTGAGTGATTATGGGTATCTGGTTATACGCCGGTATACCGTAAATACGTTAATTGACAACTACTAAAAAATCACGATGGTCATACCTGTTCAATGAACGCAATTGCGACGAGGTTGTCGGGATCGATCGCCTTTGCGCGTTCTAAGTGCGTTTGCGCATCGCGCAACAGGCCATTGTCCCATGGGCGTTCTAGCAGGAGAAAATTGTGAGCGAATAAGATTGCACGCTTTATGCTACGGACCGTGATTCGGCACTTGTTCGCCTAGCTTGGGCTGCGCAAGATACAGGGCAAGGAGGCCCGCATAAATGTGTAGAACTGGATTGTCTTGGTAAGGAAAAGACGGCAGATACCTACACAGCGGCTCAGAAGACATAACATCTATGATATAGATTGGCTACACTGACAAGTCAATTTCATCCAGTGCTCTTCTGTACATACCGCATTCTATCAACCGCAAAACAAGCTCTTTCAGAATAGCTTCGCGCTGTTTCACAAGCTCAGCCGAGCCTCGCACCGTACAGGACACAGCTCACCTCATCGGGATGTTGCCGCATCATGGCACTTAAGAAAAGAATGCGTTCATTATCCGAATGCAATGTATCCTGTGAGTGTCCTTCAAGGACGTGCACAGACAACTTCCACATGACCTTCCAATCAATCTCCTTACATCGTATGAGGATTGTCCATGCTCGGCGAGCGCGTGCGATATCATTTCGGTGTAGGCAGAGCTGGAGGATGTCATATAAGCGGCGAATATGCACCTTTCTTGCTGTGGTTGGTTGTCTCGAGTGAAGGGGGGCGAAAAGGAATGAGTGCTGCGCAGACGACATTCATACTTGCCTGTACGTTGCCAGGCTCAAGCTGGGAGGCTCAATGTCAGCGGCACTTGGAGTAGAGGAGTGCGAGTGGGCCCGCAGTGGTGGTTACCTGCAAGTTGCGCGTGATACGATCGCACTCAAGCAACCTCGGTCTTAGTATTGCCGCTCCTGTCTTACCACATTCCAGTTACATCTCTGCGCAAGTCAGTTCCCAACTGCATCTTATAACGCGTCCATGGACGACGACATTTCTCTTGGAGCATCCGTATGGGGTGCTCCCGCATCCCCTGTGGCCATTAGGCCGATTGTACCCTCATTCCCATCCGCCGGGACCAGCAATGACGGGTTTGATGACTTTGATAACTTCGAGACACCCCCAGAGACCACTTCAATGTCTGCAGATGATGCAGACGATGATTTCGGAGACTTTGGAGACTTTGGAGAGCCACAGGAAGTCAGGTACACCTCCACGTTCGAAGAGGATGCTGGGTTCGGAGCCGACGTACGGATACCTGGTCCTTCAGGCATCGATTGGGGACCTCTACAAATCAATCCAATGCCGTCGAGAGAGGATTTGCAAAATCAGGTCGATGAAATATTGGGTCCGCTGTGGGCGAGCATCGACCTTACTCGCCTATCAGAAGAGGACATCAGACAGGCTGAAGGCCTGAACCAGACTTTGGTCACTCCTCAGAGGTAAATACTGTCGATTTCTCTATTGTAGCACCTGTATCTTAAATCCCAGATTGTTCCAGTCGTGAACTGTACAAGATTCTCCTGCCACCATCACTGCCTGCGTTGCAGCCTGTCAATTGGACGCGCTCTCGTATACGGCGACGACATCTGATCTCGCTCGGCATTCCCGTCAACCTTGATGAGGTCCTTCCACGAGCCAACGGGAAACTACCTGCTCTCGAAATTACTACGCGGCCAATGTCAGCTCCACCGGGCCCTCGAACGGCGCCTGTTTTGAGATCTGTTGTGTCCTCGCAGGCAGGTACGCCGCGTCCCGGTACACCGCGCGCCGGTACACCACGTCCGGGTACCCCACAGACCAGCATCGGCGCAACTTCCTCGGTCGCGGCGCAATTGCGCCTCGGGCCCATGCCAGAAATTGACGAATCTAAGATTTTGTCGTTGCTCAGTCTGGATTCAGGTCTGTACAACATTGTCGTCCTCGTTTAACGTGCTCATTATCTGCGCAGACAAGCTCACGTTGCTGCCGTTATCTACACTCGAGAAGTATCTGTCTGATATCCAAGCGCAGACGATTCATACATCGGCTGCTCTGACCTACTTTCTGCAGACGCGGGATGCTTTGCGACAGGATTCAGACACATATAATAAGTTAATTGGAGAATTAGTGGGCGAGGCACAGAAGATAAAGACAGGCAAGCGGGTTGCGGGTAGCAGCAAGAGGAGCACAATGACATGAGCACCTGTGTCGACACAGAACGCTATACTAGTTAGCTCGTGTAGAAGCGGTCGAGACGGATTGATTGACTTCTCATAGACTTCTTGATTTACGCATACATACGAATCATGTGACCGATCATTGGCACGCTTTTTTCCTTGCGAACGCGATCGAGCTGAATATCCTTTGGGCTTTTCTGCCTGCTACGTTCTCGGACGCGGGACACGATGAATGTCTCTCGTTCCTACCCGTCGACCGTGAGCAGCGTATCGTTCTCATTCCTGTCTCCCGAAGATGTTCGACGCATTTCCGTCAAACAAATCGTCAACCCCATCCTCCTCGATGATCTGAATCGTCCGAATATTGGCGGTTTGTACGACCCTGCCCTCGGACCTAGTGAGAAGCAAGATATGTACGTCTGCTCAATGGCCTAGCAGTGGACTAAATCTGAACGGCTCGCACAGTTGTGCCACATGTCGGCTCACATATTTTACCTGTCCTGGCCACTTTGGTCACATTGAGCTTCCTGCGCCAGTATTCCACCCTTTATTCATGGTCAACATGTATCACCTCCTTCGAGGTACCTGCTTGTTTTGTCATAGGTTCAAAGTGGACAGAAAAGTAGTGAGTACATTACGAACGTCTTTGAGAGTGCTCCTTTCATGCTCCGGGTGTTACTCCAGATGTGCAGATATGTAGCCAAAATACGGCTACTGGAGCATGGTTTTCTTATTGCCGCGAAAGCTTTGGACGACGTTCATGTCAACACGACGAAATCACGGCGAAAAGACGAAGATGAAGAAGAGGAGCCCACTGAAAGCGATCACGCTTTCGAACAAAGGATAAACGCCTATGTCGCGGTCCATTTGGCTGCTGCGTCTGGAAGCAAACGAGACTCGTACAAGGATAGTCTTGTATTCCAAGCTCGCAGGGAGGTAATCGACGAGTTCTTGAAGACGACCATGCTCAAGAAATGTAAAAACGCGAACTGTGGCGCGTGAGTGACTTATTCTAATGGGCTCCTCCGGAAACTCATGCTTCCTGTCTGTTCAGCCACTCGTATTCCTTCCGAAAAGAAGGGTATACGAAGATAATCGAATACGACTTGTCCACCAAGCAAAAACAGCAGCATAGCTTCGTTGGTTTGAAGAGACCGAACGTACTAGCCGATCAACAAAAGGGGAAGTCATCTGTGCAGAAGGAGTGGAATATGCTGGATGACGGCGAAGAGTCTGAAGACAACTCAGAGACGTCCGAGGGTGAGGATGTATTCTCCGATGCGGACGACGCGGAAGCCAAAAAGGACAATGCTCCACAGCTTCCCAAGTCAGCAAGCGGGAAAGTAAAAACAGCTCGTGGGCGAAACGAGCGTGTAATGCCTCCTGAAGAGTGTCGAGCTCATTTGCGACGGCTGTTCGCAAACGAATCGGTGATGTGCTCTCTTCTTTATGGTCGACATGGTCCCTTTTCACCATTATCAAAACACAATCTTTCGTTCGCTTCCGTCGATATCTTCTTCCTGGATGTCTTACCTGTCAGTCCTACCAGGTTCAGGCCACCTGCAAAGATGGGTGAGATGCTGTTCGAACATCCGCAGAACGAACTGTTGGCAAGGGTAATTACAACGTCCTATCGTCTTCGTGATCTCAACGAGACCCTCCGAACTGCGTCGCTGAAAGAGTCTACCGTCGATGAAGCTTCCAGGAGACGGATATTGCAGTCTCTGCTTGACGGTCTGATTCAACTACAAGTTGATGTGAACAGCTTCATTGACAGTAGCAAGAATCCAGCGCCGATACGACAGGGGAGACTTCCCCCGGCTGGTGTGAAACAGGGTCTGGAGAAGAAAGAGGGTCTCTTCCGAAAGAATATGATGGTACGTTGATGAAATCAAGGTGGCGACAAAATAACTCAAGTCAAGCGTATACAGGGAAAGCGTGTTAACTATGCTGCTCGTTCGGTCATCTCCCCAGATGTTAATATCGAACCAAACGAAATTGGGATCCCGCCAGTGTTTGCTCGGAAACTGACTTTTCCCGAACCTGTTACTCCCGCCAACTTCCATGAGCTACGCCAGTATGTCATAACTGGACAGAGCGGCTATCCAGGTGCGTCAATGGTTGAGTACGAGGATGGCCATCTACAGTTCCTCGTAGGTTGTGCTTTCCTTTCGTGATATCATCTGCAATAATTCTCTTTTTAGGATAAATTGAGCGTTGAGCAAAGAACCGCTATCGCCAATCAGCTACTGACGCCTCAGGATGGCAGTCACGGTTCAATCAACCGTTCCGGACTCTACACTCGGACGCCTGCTGTCAACAAGAAAGTTTATCGCCATCTCCGAGACGGTGATATCCTTATTCTCAATCGGCAGCCCACGCTTCACAAACCTAGCATGATGGCTCATAAAGCGCGAGTTTTGCAAGGAGAAAAAACGATTCGAATGCATTATGCCAATTGGTTCGGGTTATTTCCCCCTTTTTAGTATTTCCTCGCTTACCACGTGTCACAGTAACTCTTATAATGGTGAGACTATATCCACGAGCTTACGGTGTTGACTGAACGTTTACGTGTGTAGCCGACTTTGATGGCGATGGTGGGTACTTGGCGTTCATTATTTTTGGACCTTGTATTGACAATGCGGATCACAGAAATGAACATACACTTCCCTCGTAGGTCATATTAAAATTCTTCGGGGGTAGGATACTAATCCATCTGCAGAGAATCAGGTTGCTCGTGCGGAGGCTATGTACATCGCTAACACTGACAATCAATATCTTGTGCCAACGTCGGGGAAACCACTACGTGGTCTCATCCAAGATCATGTGGTAGCAGGTGTCTGGATGACAGCGCAGGATTCGTTCTTCACGCGTGAGGAGTATTTCCAGTTACTGTACGGGGCACTCCGTCCTGAAGATGAGGCGGGACATCATAGCGGCCGATTACTTACACTTCCGCCAACTATATGGAAACCTAAGCCCCTTTGGACGGGGAAGCAGATCGTACGCTCTATACAATTCCATGCAATTCTGACAGTTCTGATAGTCTTCTAGATATCCACGGTCATGAAAAACATCACGCCCAGCAGTTTTGAGGGACTGAATTTGCACTCCCAGGCGAAGGTGCCTGGACATCTATGGGGAACGGATTCCCAAGAAGACAAAGTCATCTTCATGGATGGCGAACTGCTTTCGGGTGTTCTGGATAAGTCTGCCTTTGGAGCGACAGATTTCGGTCTCGTGCACTCGGTATATGAGTTGTATGGCCCAGATGTTGCGGATAGCCTCCTTGGGATTCTAAGTCGACTTTTCACCAAATTCCTTCAGCACCGAGCGTTCACCTGTCGGATGGACGATTTGGCCCTCACACCAGAAGGCAATGCAAAGCGAGCAGAACTGCTACGGAACGGCGCACAGCTAGGGACTGTGGGCGCAACGGACAACTTCCCCTCCCTGGCATCGGTTTCGGAGGACGAAAAGCCGGCTATGCTTCGCTCGTTGTTGGAAGACGTCCTGCGCGATGACAACAAAATGGCCGGACTGGATATGACGGTTAAGGGCAAATTGGCCAAATTGACGAAATCCATTGCTGACGCCTGTATGCCCCACGGTCTTCTGCGCCAGTTCCCTCATAACCATATGCAGACCATGACACTTTCTGGCGCCAAAGGGAGTGCTGTCAATGCTCAGCAAATATCGTGTGCGTTAGGTCAGCAAGAACTAGAAGGTCGTCGCGTTCCTGTCATGGTTAGCGGCAAGACACTGCCCTCTTTCAAACCGTTTGAAACTAAGGCTATCGCTGGTGGTTACGTTGCAAGTCGCTTCCTGACTGGCGTCAAACCACAAGAATTCTTCTTCCATTGCATGGCTGGTCGAGAAGGTTTGATCGATACTGCCGTAAAGACGTCGCGATCGGGCTATCTTCAACGATGTCTCATCAAACACCTCGAGGGTGTCCGTGTCCATTACGACAATACCGTTCGGGGAAGCGATTCTTCCATTTATCAATTTCATTATGGAGGCGATGCGCTGGATGTTACGAGGCAGAAGCATTTGCTCCAATTTGAGTTTATAGCACGGAACGATGTGTCCCTCGTCAACCGATATCGGCCCAAGGAGCTGTCTTCCGTCATCTCGGAGGAGGCTGTTGATTATATGAAAAAGGTTCTCAGATACAAGGACAGGCCGTCAAAACGAGACACGTACAAGCCGGCGCTTTCGATCTACAATCCAAGCCGCTACCTAGGGAGTACGTCGGAGAGGTTCGCTGAGAAAGTAGAGGAGTATGTAAAGAGGAATCCCCACGGTTTACTGAGGAAGAAGCACCAAGAGGAAGGGATGCAGATTCGGCGAAGGAAACCACTTCTCCCCATGAAACATTTTAAATTGCTCGTAAATGTTAAGTATATGCGTAGCTTGGTCGACCCAGGAGAAGCAGTTGGGCTGCTCGCGTCGCAGGGGTATGTCATCGTCTCCCTTGAACAGTTCACCGAGATTGACATTAATATATCAGCGTCGGCGAGCCATCGACGCAAATGACACTGAATACCTTCCATTTTGCGGGTACGTTCTCTAGCGCATATGTGGGCCCCACTCTGACCATTTGTAGGGCACGGAGCCGCAAATGTCACTCTCGGTATTCCTCGTTTGCGAGAAATTGTCATGACGGCGTCTACAAAACCCAAGACGCCATCAATGACCATGCAGGTCCGCCAGGGAGTCCCGCTTTCAGACATCAATGAATTTTGCAAGAAGGCTACTCGTCTCGCTCTCTCTCATCTCGTAGACAAGGTCGTGGTCAAGGAGCGACTCACAGCACTTGGCGAGACGAGGACCAAAGACTTCACGATTGAGTTGAAGTTCTACCCGAAGGCTGAATATCAGGCCGAGTACGATGTGCAGCCTGCGGAGATATTAGCCGCATTCGGTTCCAGGTTCCCGCTAATGTTCAAGAAAGAGATACAATCGGAGATGAAGAAGCTGGATGCAGACCTCAAGAGTCAAATGAAAGAGCTGGGAAAAGGCAAGGCTGTGCGAGATCGGGCCCCGACTCGTGGACCCGATGGTGCCGAGGTAGACGACGACGATGCCAATGAGGGAGGAGGTGCGATAAAAGATGATGACGAAGCGAGTGAAGTTGGAGACGGGGATGCTACCGCTGCTAAGCGGCAACGTCAGACGAAAGAACAGGCTACGTACGATGATGATGAAGACGATGATGAGATGGAGTTAGGGGAATACGACGATGCGGAAATTGAGGCGGCTTATGCATCACAAGCTGGCGATAGTGATATGGAGGATGACGGGGACATTCAAATTGACGAGGATTTAGTTGCCGAAGTGGCTAAAGTCGAGGGGTTATTCATGGAAAATGTGCCTCCTGCGACATCATTCAGCTTCAGTGACTCCGCTTGTACTATTGGACTTCAGGTGAGCTCAGCGTAATTTGGCCTTGAGGAGCTACGTCTCACAGTTCGGGAGCAGTTTTCTGCTTCTATGCCCAAACTGCTATTAGTGGGGATTGTGGAAAAGGCGTGCGTCAAGACTGTGGTCCGCGAGATTCCGGGGATTACGGACTGCTTCAAAGGCGAGGAAAGCGGCCCAGCAGGAGACCCCAAATATACTGTGAGCGCCTTTGGACCAATGAATGGCCCGGATATGGGCTGATATGATTTGTTCCATGTAGCTTACGACAAACGGGTCTAACATTCCCGGACTGTGGCAGTTTGCATGCAGAGACGCTGACAGTATGATCGATGAAAATGGGATCTATTCGAATGACATTTATGCAATCCTTTGCGCATATGGAGTTGAGGCGGCACGAGCCACAATTCTTCGGGAGATTGGCGGCGTCTTTGGGGTTTACAAGATTGATGTCGATTCTCGCCATCTTGAGCTAATAGCTGATTACATGGTGAGTCCACAGGGCGCGGCCGTTCCCGATGTCGGACTAGATGCTTAGTGTTGATTGACAGACCTTCGATGGCGGGTATAAGCCCTTTAATCGTAGGGGCATATCGACAAGCCCGTCGCCTCTGCTGAAGGCATCGTATGAGACCACCGCCGCATTCCTATCCGATGCCACGCTGCACGGCGATTTCGATGATCTGACTACACCGTCTGGAAATATCGTGATGGGGCGACTTAATCTGACAGGAACGGGCGTTTTCGACGTCGTGATGCCTGTCGCCGAGGAGACACGGGGAGACGCGCAAGGGTTTGCACATCATCGCTCTGGCTCGTCCCAAGCAACTGAGTAGCTTACGGCATGTAATATGATGATTATTTGCTATAGTATGCGGTTTCCTTCGATCTAGTTCCCAATGTGGCCGGAAACCATCATTGATCACGGTGATCGAATGGTGTCCAATCGAGTGGTCCCAGCCCAGAATCTGCGCGCGAATGGCTCCTCCTCCGATGCCGGAGATCAGCACGCGCATGGCCAATGCGGGTCCCTGAATGCATCCTGGCAGAGGGATCGCGAACGGGTGCGAGGCGGGAACAAATCCTGCGACCAGGAAACGCGACCTATGCACCTTCGCGGAATCTGTACAGAGTCCAACCAGTTTCATCCCCCGCGCAATATAACCCGGTTGGGATGTCTCTGTCAATGCGCTCCGACGAAAAGACCGATGAGAACGGGCGGAGATATGCAATCTGGCGCAACGGGAGGAACACTTGGATACCAAACTAGTCAAAGCTAACCAGCTCGGCTTCTCCTCTCTGGTCCTCCCGCGAGCTTACGACACACTCCCCTAGTCATGTCCTAACCATGCGCACGAATACGAATAACCTGGGTAACCCGCTCATTGCCGTCACTTCTTTTGGGCATATTCCAGGAAGGGGCAGACAGCAACGCGATCTTGGATATATCTCTGATACGGGCTACACTCAACATGGCGCAAAGTGTATAGCGCCGCAGCAATGTGTAATAGAGTATTAGTACTCCGAGTGCATTATGACAAGACCACGCTTGGCAACTGTACGTAGCCTGCTGCATCCTGGTCCTGCATGTATCTTGAACAAGACTAGCGCGCTCGGCCAGTCTAACTGTGATGTCCGAGAGTGTCCCTCGATAGCGATCCCCGTCTCAGCCGAGAATCGAAGACTCCTACTCCGACCCGCTTACGGTGGAAATCTGCGCTGACCACCGGAAATATGTACGAAGTCTGAAGCCGTCCAGCAGCGAGGCATTTAAAAGGGCGGGCTGGAGTCAACAAACTACACACTGCTCAACACATCTAACAACCCACTCACCGACCGCTACTTCAATATGTGCTGCCTCAGACAGTGCGTCCTTTGTAGCTCCTAGCGGTACCAGGTGCTGATTTTATTTCAGGGTTTACAACGTTTACACCAAGTGGGTGTCGGCCTCTTCGATGATATTCACGCTGACTGGTTGTTTTCTCCATGAAGATGCGGCCACGGAATCACTTTGGTTTGTTCCACGTCCTAGAATTGAATTTTGAATCTGATTCACCGCTGTCTCATTCCGCCACAGCCCGACACCGAGGTAGTGGATGCCGCGTTGTGTGCTCCCATTTTACGTGCTAAGATTTTGCCCCCCAGATTAAATGCGCTGCTCGCGACTGCAAGTTCAGTCCCATGCATCTCCCTAATTGCCCCAACTGTAAAACCACATGTTGGCAATAGTAAGTCTCTTTGCACACGAATAAAACGGTCACTTACAAGTCCATCTCAGCCGTCAGCACCCCCAGCAGTATAGTATGTCTCGACTTTGCATGTCTATCGATGCAACATAACCCACCTCTATAGGTCCCCACCTGGATGCGTTCTGTCCCGAGTGTGTTAGAGCCGGAAGGGCCCACAACTAGCCACTAGCACGAGCTGGACATATGTATATATGAATTTCTTGGCATAGCCGTAGTCAGTGATATAGAGGCTATATTCGTCGAAGTAGCCGCACGCACGGAGATAAATTACAGCGGTGTGAACAGAATTTCGGAGCCACGGCGTACATGACTTCCTTAGGGAGAAGCATTAATGCTGTCATTGATGGGTCAACCACCGCGATATCTGAGAAAAATGACTGGGGACATTGAATTGGAGCGGGAAGTATATACAACGCGTACGCGCCATTCACCGATCAAGTTTTGTATTGAAGTGTTCTAAACGAGTATACATCAACTCCGACATTTCTATAAGATCCAGATATACAACTTACGGGACACATACAAGACCAAATACTCAGTCCTCGTCGTTAATATCGTGCTTCCTTTTCAGCTGGGCCAACTCCTCCTCCCGACGTGCCAAATCAGCTTTCGCAGCAGCCGCATCCTGTTTGGCAGGCATATGGTACAGAACGACAATGTAGCGTTCTTGCAAATGGAACCCGTTCAGGTGGTCAAGTGCATTTTTGGCCTGCGAGACCGACAATTGTATCCGTGACCGACTCTAGCGAGATAGATTGGGACTCACGTCCATAACATCGTCGAATACAACGAAGGCGGTTCCCCGCGACTTCTGCTCATTCCCAATTCGAATCTGACGGATGCTACCGTAACGTCCAAATAAATCGTAGAGGTCGTCGCCGGTGATCTGGTAATTCAGATTCTTCACAAAAAGGATACGGTTTGCACCCGGTGGAAGCTTTGACTTGAATGAGAGAAATCAGAACACTGCCGGAGGACGTTAGGAAGGAGACAGGTACGCACAGCAGGACGAGCGAGGGCCATGGTGGTGGCTGCGTGAAGTGCGAAAGTGGCGCGGACCAGCGTCCGTTGCCGGATCAACTGGGTTCGAATCCAGATTAGGCAAGCCTAGAGATAGTGCACGCCGGACTCGGGCTACACCGCGCAGTCGGCGACGTCTCCAGTGTCCTCCAGGTCCCTCAGGCTCTCGGCTTCCAGTCAGCAAATTTCTCGTATAAAATAGTGACATCTCGGTTGTATCGACTGCTGGAATCACAGCCTGACGCGCATTTGTACAGTATTATTAGTCAATTGAACACTCTAGCAGATCCGTCCGAGGCGAGTGATCGCAGCGAACTTTGACTTGGGTTTTTTTTATAAGAAGTCAGATGGCCTCAGCACTATTAGCATGAGGAACCGGGAGCCCGTCAGGACAAGGACTCGTGCTCGGACATCCGGACGGAGCAGCAGGCAGGCAACAACCTCAGTAGCAGCCTCAATTAGATGGCGTGACTAAATTCTAGCGTACACCACTCTCGTCTCCACGGAATGGCGATATACCGCCAATGCGCAACTTTGATGGATCCCTTCACAAACCTGGAAACAAACCCAGACTCCTCCGCTCCAGGCATAAAGTCTTCGTGTTTGGCATATAGTGGTTCGAGGAACGTCCTCAAGAAAACCCACGGCGACGGGAATGGGGTTGCCGTCACCATTTCAATGGCCTATACACTTTCTTCAACAGGTTGACGAGATGGTTCAGATAAATCACCCATTGACACTGATTGTCATCTTGTTGTTCCTGTATTCGCTCCAGCAGATGCTAAGTATATCGGACCGAGAAGACTGGTAGAATTCGATATCACATAGACATCGTGTCATCGATGGAAAGAAATACCACGCAAGAGAAATAGCGCATTAGCGTCACAGAATGTAAATTTAACAGTGTTCTAGGGACAGACCGCAAGGTCATCCTAACCGGCAGAAGTAGTGCTCACGTCTATCTGTTCGTTCTGCTATAGAGTGCGACTGCCATATCTCATTGACAGCGTTCGGATCCGTTCATGGAGACCTCACATTTCAGGGACACGTAGGGAGTCTGTTAAACGGAATCCCGCATGTACTTCCCATGAACAAGCTGATCACCTGGTAATTACGACAGCCTCTCGCAAATTGTTCAGCGGGGATTTTCTGTCGGACTTCTAGAAACTCACAGCATCTCCGACACGACGGCCGTTGCATCACACAGCTGACCTGGCTGATTATCGACGGTGGAGTTGCAGAGATGTTGGGATCACCGCCGGAGGAACCGATATCACGAACCATTCCATCAACACACCTAGAATCTGTTCTCGACGTTCGCCGGGTTATCGCGGCGGTCCAAACGCAGCTCGGCAGGCGGAGCTGAAGCTGAGAGGAAGCAGCATACGGAAGTTCTGCAAATTTTCAACTGACGAGCTGTCTGTTCTAAAAATGTACCCACCTTTGTCTCGCCTCTGAGTACTAGAAGATGGGTTGCATCTACTATCACAGTTGCCCACATGTCACCTTCTGTCCCCACTCGGTATACCTAACCGACCTATTCTGCGATCCGACGGTTCTCATGACACTATTCACGGCACACAGGCTAAAATCTCAGCCGGACACTAGGTTGGTGGGAATGAACACCAGCGGCACAATATAGCAAAGGACACTGATATTGTAGGCCCGTGTCAGAATAATTCGGCCGCGAACGAGACCTGTAAACGCACCGGTGTCGTTCTTGAATCACATCGACTAACTGTTGACTGAGAAAAATGCAATAATCAATTTCTACATGAGACTCAATCAATATGAACTGCGACATCATCGTCTTCAAAGACATGAACAACCCCAAAAGCATTTGAATAGCGAAGTCATCGAAATTGGGACCATACAAGTCATCACACATCCGCGCTTTTCACGAGTAAGACGCTTCTAGGACTAGAAGTATCGCTATACTTACAAGACTACGCCTTCTTGCCTTACGCCAATCTCCGGGCCAGTCTATCAACCTCTGCACAACCATCCGCGCCTCTTACGCAAAGCACCGTAGCCGCCCCCTTGTCTTCTGAATCCGGAATCAAGCATTTAATGTCTTGCACGTTAGGACAAGGGCAGTCGGACGTCTTCGAGACGCAAACGAGCGTGTCCGGGCACAGATACTGGGAGCAAGAAACTGGTGCGCGCGGCAGCGTCAACAATGGTGGTATCTTACAAGAACACAAACACAGCAAGCATACCGCTTTCCGAATGGGCCATCCACTGCCCCGCGCTGGGAGTTGACGATCTCTGCTGCTGCTGTTGCGCGTGTTGCCCGAATATTTGATCAAAAAAGTTGAACTGGGCATGGATCATTGTGAAAAGCGATGCCATGATGCAGAGGAGGAGGGCTCTAGAGAACATAGCAGCAATAATATGGCGGGGTCGCCGGAAGAAACAAAGTTTCAGAGATATAATATAATGTTGCCTTTAAACCTTAGGCAAGGCTTGCTAAAATAGTGATCGAGATCTGCCAGTCGCGACCCGACACGTCCATACGGCCAAACAACGCTACGCCACGCCCCAAAGCTGAGGAGACTTTGGAATCAGAGAACCTGCACTAACTATTCACTGCTGTCGAAGACACACGGAGATTGCGAGTCTACTGTCATTGCGACGAATCTATCAGCTATATCATACATGTGTACTTTGGCTTATGCGACTGTCATCTGGACGCTTATCGAGATAACATAATGCTGTAGATGAATAGGCAAATAATGATGTAAAATAGTGGATGTGTGCGAGTTTGCGAATACGGACGAGGAATGAAATGATGGGATGTGTAGTGACGAGAGGGAATTGAAGCCATAGCCATGCCATGTTGAACCATGCAACTCTCAGAGAGGCGCGTCCGCCCTCTCATTCTCCATGCGCACGGAGCTTGTGTTGATCAAACGGGATCCATTGCCCTCCCAAAATCTCAAGATATCGTCGGAGCGATGCATGATCGCGAACTCTTCACGAGCTCTCTTCGTCCTTGGCGATGCCGACATTGATGCTTCCCTGGCTGAACCAATCTCCTTCCGCTTCAGGCTTGGTGAAAACAAATTTGCTTTGACCCAAGCTACGTGGTTGGGAACTCCATCGGCAGCGCCGCGATGTCGAGGAATTCGGGGCGGTACATTCTCCTTCTCGTACTCTCTATCCCGCCTAGATCGCCCGATTACCAAAGGATATCCGTCGGGACTGTCCTTGACGTCAATGCTTGCTACATTCTCCTTCTCGCATTCTTTGTCCTGTCTCGACGGCTCGACCACAAAGAGATTTCCGTAATAACCGACTTTCGACTGTGTGTCAGGCTTAGGCTCCCGCTCTTTTTCATCCGGGTAAGCATCGTAGGGGTCGAAATAGACATCGAACCCTGGATAGTGGAAGGACTGACGATCGGGAGGAATGGTCGAAGGCGGAGGCATTAATTGTGTAGCTTCTGCAGACAGTAATAAGCCAGGGGGTCTTGTGAGGAACGCGTCTGCTTGGGCATCGCCATGAGACATCGAGGGACCAGGAGTCGATATGGAGATGGTCGCCTCAGTTAAAACATCTGCTTCGAGCGTTGCACCAACTTGGACTAATTTTGGAAGCGTGCGGTCTGCAAGGCTGAACTGAGGCTTTAGGGTGAGGTCGGTCAGGCCGTGAGGGAGGATGTTGAAGGAAGACGAGGCGAAATTTCCACTCGCCGTAGCCAACATCGAGCGCTGCGCTATCTCATGGGAATTTTCGTTTTCCGCACACAAGATACGTCGTTTAGGTGGACTGCATGTTACAGAACCTCCCGGGGAACGAGGTCGTTTGCGAGGTCGGATACTACCAGTGCGCCCGGACAGGAATGGTTCCAGAGGGAGCTCCTGGAGAGGGCCATGATACGAGGAGCTCTTATATCTCGGATGTCGAACGAGACCACTCTCTGAAACAAGCATGGGGTGTGTAGCATACAGCAGCGACCTGGCAGTACCCAGATGAATTCGATGTCGGCGAACTGAGCAGAGAAAGCGAAGGTCCGTTACGGTCACGTATGTCACGTCACGATTCAGATTCAAACGCGGCATCGATTATGCTCTGAGCAGCCGAATTGGTCACTGGTACGTTGGATTCGTACATTAGGCACAGCGGAGACAAAATAAAGAGTATCATAGAACAAGAATACAATAACAGCAAACACGACAAAAGCAATCCTATATCAACTCAGCAGCATTTACAGGCATCTCGTCCTGCGTCATGGGCTGTCAGCAAACAAATCCTGTTGCATAAGAAATAGAACTTACGATTTGTGTACTGTAGAATTGTTCTATTGAATCAAGCATTAACAAGCAGTGCTGAAACTGTGGGCGGAACAGGGACATACCAATATCGCGAAGAATACGAACATCGTCAACCGTCACAAACTGCGTGACGAAGCTGCTCAGAATATATAGCCCAGAAATGCAGTATGAACCTACATTGATTGCGACACCCTTCCTTCCAAACCGGCCTGATCGACCAATACGATGGATGTAGTTTTCACGATTTCTGCAATAGATCATTAGGATGCAAAACATTACCAGCTTCCATAAAAAGGCTTACGCGGGCAAATCATAGTTAATGACTAGTGAGACCTGCTGAACGTCGATTCCGCGCGCCCAGACGTCCGTAGTGATAAGGACACGTCTGGTGAAGCATGTAGTCAAGTTAAATTGGCTTTGAGAGGAAGCCACGCACGATGTTCCACTGCGGAATTCCGCCATAATAGCATCTCGCTCCTTCTGAACCATTTCACCGTGCATCGACGAGACAGTGAAGTTAGCGGCTCGCATTTTTTCTGTCAACCAATCGACCTGATGGGAGAGAGAGGTCTGATGGCTGACGCATTACGTAGACACACCACTTACCTTCCTCCGTGTGTTGCAGAAGATGACAGCTTGAGTAATGGTAAGAGTGTCGTACAAGTCGCAGAGCGTGTCGAATTTCCAGTCCTCCTTCTCCACAGCGACGAAAAATTGTTTGATACCCTCCAATGTCAATTCATCACGCTTGACAAGGATGCGAATGGGATCGGTCATAAATTTTGTCGTCATTTCGAGGACATCGTAAGGCAGAGTAGCACTGAGTAGTACTACTTGCGTCGCGGGGGGTAAATACCGATAGACGTCGTATATTTGGTCCTTGAACCCTTTGTTTAACAGCTCATCTGCTTCGTCCAGAACCAGCATTTTGATGTTTCGTGTCCGCAGACTCCGGCGACGGATCATGTCGAACACACGGCCAGGAGTACCAGATACTACGTGTTGACCATACTCCAGCTTCCGAATGTCCTCTCCAATAGAAGTTCCACCAATACACGCGTGGCATTGGACATTCATGTAGTCCCCGAGAGCGAGGACGACGGATTGAATCTGTGTAGCCAGCTCTCGGGTAGGGCTGAGAACAAGGGCTTGTGTCTCGCGGACAGTTACGTCGATGGATTGCAAGATGGATATGGAGAATGTGGCAGTTTTTCCCGTACCAGACTGTGCTTGAGCGATGACATCTCTCCCCTGGATTATAGGAAGAATGGCACGCTGCTGGATAGCCGACGGTTTCTCAAAGTCTACATTGGCTGATTAAGTGGGCCGATGCGACAGAGAAAGTAGACACGTACTATAAGCATAGATACCACGGAGAAGATCCTCCTTCAAGCCGAGGTCATCAAAAGTCGAGACTACCGAGACGGTCTCGGAAGACTCGAATATGAGTTTCTGCGCGTAAACAGTCGGTCAGAGCGAGATTTCCAGGAAGGCTGGAGACATACCTCGTCGCCGGCGTTGATGCCAGACATGGTCGACTAGAGAGTGGAGAGCGCTGAGTAGCAGTGGGCGAGAACACAGCGCAAAAGGGGCGGACTTTGAACTTCTCGTCTCTCCCTACGACGGGCGTCTCTGTTTGTCTTCGCCTGGCTCTGTCGCGCGCCATGGATTCTATCCTCGAGGTCCAACGGCACACCCACGAAGATATAGAGCATTTCGAAAGAGCCCTTTATACGATCCTCTCCAAGCCTCAGCAAACCCATGAATCCCAGCTGCAGGTGGAACACAAGGCATCCCAGCTCCTGGACCGCTTGTCCTCTCGTCTCGTCTCCTTGAACAACCTGTACGAAGACCAGGATACCAGGAAAGTTGAGATAGACTCTCTCTCTGCGCCTCAACATCAACAAAATGACCTTTCCGCTTTCTACTCTCGGCTGGGCAAAATCCAAGAGCACTACGCCAAGTATCCGGACGCCCTCGTTGCAGGTTTCGATCCTGAGCTAGCAGCACTTCTAGATGATGATGACCAGGGCTATGGTGACGATGAATATGAGGACGATGATCGTGCGTGGCTTTGTGTTCTATACGCGGTTCGTGCTTAACTACCTGATTCACTAGCTGTTGCTCTGCTGTTCTCTGGAGAGGAAGCATACGGAAAGTATCTCGACTTATACACCAACCACACCGCGTACAACAATCTCAAGAATGTTGGCAAGCGTTTGGGCTACCTTCAATATCTCGATGTTCTCCTGGCCGCACAGTCTGTACCAGTACATTCAGATCTGCCGAAGGAATGCCGCCTGACGAGGGATTATGAACTGTGCGTCTCCACGTACCGGTATCTGCTGTCTTGCTGAATAGACCTAGTTACATTAAAGCTCTGCATACGTATCTTGTGTCTTTTACCAAGCGTGCGCAGCCTCTTGTTGACGTCGATTCTCGGCAACGCGAGGCCGAATTGAAGTTTGCCCGACAATGGGAAGATGGACAAACCGATGATTGGGAGGAGTCTCGTCAGGGTAAACCAGTTGCAAATGGAGGAGATAAGGCAGAGGGGATTTGGTGTGCGGCATGTAAGTTCGAATATTCTCTAGTCCACCCTGGTCTCAACCTCCGACTTCCAGGCCAGAAATTGTACTCTAAGCAGACTGTATACGATGCACATCTCACATCAAAAAAACATATTAAAGCTACTCAGAAGCAGGCGAACGCGTCGGAGCAGCCACCTCCAAATCCTAACGGGCCTGCTTCATCGTCATTAACAACAAATGACAAGGATAGTGCACAGTCATCTACCAAGGACAAGCACCGTACTGCTGCTTTCCTAACGCATCTGACCACGCAGCTGCTGATCTCACTTGCGCCTGTGCTCAACGAGACGAAGTCAAATGTCGAGCGTCGATTCTCGCTGACTGCTCGTGAACGTGAGCAGGAATTGCTGGACCAGGCGAAAAAACCTCCACAAGCTACAGCCGCTCCTGCAAATGGAGAAGGCGGCGCTGAGGAAGAGGAAGAGGAGGAACGAATCTATAACCCACTCAAATTGCCATTGGGATGGGACGGAAAGCCTATACCATATTGGCTTTACAAATTACATGGACTAGGTGTGGAGTATCGGTGCGAAATTTGCTCAGACCATGTCTATATGGGCAGGTGAGTCTTAGGACAGCGTACAGAGTTTGTTGACACGAATGAGACTATTTCGGACAGGAAAAACTTCGATCGACATTTCCAGGTGTGTACTGAAGCCTGTTTGTTCGAACAGACCTAATTATGGCTTTCGATGCAGGAGTCGAGGCATGCGTTTGGTATGCGCGCTCTGGGCCTTCCGAATACGAAGCACTTCCATGAAATCACTCGAATCGAAGATGCGCTCGCTCGTAAGTGCACATTTGCTACGCCGTTGAGGGTGGTTTTAATTCTCTTCAATGTGGTAGTTGCTGAGAAGTTAAAGCGAGAAGGACGGAACGAGATATTCGAGCAGGAAACCATGGAGGAACTAGAGGACGAGGAGGGCAACGTCTACAACCGCAAGACGTATGAGGACCTGAAGAAGCAAGGCCTCATCTAAGCTTGACGTTGCGAGGCTACGCAGTACTTCTTGTCCTGGTTCCTGTAGATATTCGTTATATTATTACAGTACATTCTCTACTACGAGCTATTGGTTCAGATCTTCAAGTGCTTTCTTTTCCCGGGAGTTTATTTCGTGATGGTGGGGGTGGAGGTGGTCGCCGTGCTGCTTGGACTGGGGCCATTGGACTTTGAAGGGCGAGAGTCTGGTAAAGCTCTTCCTCTGAAGATGATGGGGATGAGGAGAGTGTTGATTCATCTGAAGAGTCGAATGGATTGCCACCCTCGAACCGTTTTAAATTCTTGGAAACGAACAGTTCGTTTGGATAATCTGCAGCGCATATATCGAAGGTTGAGACAACAAAAGAATTATGGAAATTTACCTGGATCATCCCACCAGACAGCATCATCTGAACTTGGAGTGGGGACTGTGCAGTCATCATAAGGTCAGACAAGAAATAGAGTCTATCGGACTGCACTAACGGTCGCTGTTAATATTTGAGAATGAGAGTTTTGCTAGCTTCTCGTCGAGTGTCTCTCCCGGTGCGGTGGCCGTCACGCTTTCGAAAAGGAGACGCGACAAGTCCGCTCGCTTCGCTTGATCGATAATACGAACCTCAGCGCGGAATAAGGCAAATACTGTGTGTACGAGGTGAATTCATGACATTGACAGGCCTCAGAGTTTACTAGCCTGGTCGGTGATCAGAACTTTTCAGCTCAGCCCTCGAATAGGCAGCCAAGTCGAGCTGGGAACCCTTGAACAAGATGCGATCTGCGCACACGGTTTAGCCACATTAAGGTATTGGGGAAAAAATAATGATGCTATGCTCACCTGTCCAAGCGGGGATACGCATCTTTTCGCCCGTGTCATATCTATCTGTCCCTACGTCGTACTTATACGTTGGACGAAACAGCAGTGGACCCTCTTGGTAACCTGAGAACGCGGCACCCTCGTCCATTGATTGCTTCAGCTGTTCGTATTGTCAGCAGTGTCATTACAATTGTGTGACATGCATTACCTGATCAGCAGCCAAAAGTGCATCATAGTCTTCGGACTGTGCGAGAAATCTGGCGCGCTCATTCTCCAGATCAATGCGGTAATTAGTGTCGGCTAGCCACATGATATTTCTGGTTTGAAAAGTTACTCATGAACGATCGCGAGACAGCGGGAGCAGCTCACTCGTGGCTGTCTATCGTCTTCCCTTTGAGGAACGCCAGGCCACTTGCGATTGTGCGATAGTCTGCATTGCGCTCGTGAACATTGGCATGTCCAGCAGCGAGGTGAGCAGTTATGAAGCAGAAGCTCGTATCATGGTAATCGAGCCGGATTCCGACCGCTCCTTTATTACCCGACATGCCGCGAAGGCCAGTCTGTGCCAAAATGAGCAACGACAACTTGCTATGGGCGTAAAGTTCACACTTTTTGAGACGTGGCTTCCACACTTCGAATTACAGATGTAAGTTCTGATTGTACTAGGACCATCATCGCGGTCCCAACCAGCTGCGGCGAAGGAACGTTGTAAATCAGTACAGCTGGCAACACCGTGTCATCCATAACTACCTGCTGGCTACGGAGGAGGATGTACTCGCTCTTCCTATCTGGTCGGCGATTGATAGTATCCAGAATTTTGACTTCCCATGCACGCCTGTTTAAATCAGTAAACAAACGTCTGGCTCGTCATAGCAGTCGCATTTATACCTCTTTTCGGGATCGGCTTGGACGATCTGCTGAGCAGTTAAGGGTACAATTTCCTGGAAGCCCAATACAAATATATCTGGACTGCAAGGATCAAGGATCAATCGAAGATAAACAAGCGCAGACATACTCGACCGTAGCTAGAATAATAGTCAGGGCGTATACAGTGATGACAATTAGATCACTTACTGGAACGCGGGAACAACCACGGCAACAAAGATTCAGAAGATGGGGGCTAAGCATGACAGGAAATGAATCCGCTATATTTTGTTCGCTGTGTTGTGGACCTACCCTTCCGTTCAGGTTCCAAGTACCTACAAAGATGGTGCACTGTTTCGTCGTCGAATATTCCGGTAATCTGTTTCCGGTATCAGCGATGAAAAATTGAATCAAAGGATGACGCTTACCGAGCCTCCAGGGCTCGTCGAACTGAGTCGTGAATAGGGTCGTAGATGGTCACCCTTGTCTGAGTGCTTAAATTACCCTACGATAGATCTCGTTGTCATTAGCATTCTAAAACGATATCTTTCCGCGCTCACCACTAGCATATCTATTGCAACCTGTTTGCCCTTATCTTGAAAATTGTTGATGTACGCCCTAGAAACGCTTTTGGTTGCATCCGACAGGACGCCTGCAACAAACCGATGAGTTTTTGCCTGGAGATCTACGCGAAGAAACCGACCTGCTAGAGTGCGCTTGCCACTTCGTGTAAAGCTCGTGTTGAGTGCACCTGTACCAGCATATATGCGGGACAGCGCATCTCCATTCTCAGCCCAGACCTCGCGGTGGTGACCCCAGAGGATGCCAGATTGAAGCCATTCTCGACGGATGTGTGTAAGGAACTGCTCCAGCATAGTACGTGACAGGATATCCTGTACGAAATTGGTGCGATCTAAGCTGATGTCCGGGCGAGTATATGAGCGCACGCCGGCTCCGGAAAGAACAACTACTTACCAATCAAGACAGTTTGTTCTAAATGCACCTTTCTGATCCGTAATGAGATCGTCTGAAGAGGCATCGGTCATCGTGAAGCCAAATTTGTCCACATTGTCTGCCACACTAGGAAGCCGTCTAACGGAGAAGTCAACTCATGAAATGCATTTGGAAGTGATATCCAGCAAATACATACTTGACCTCTCGGGGCACACTTTCATGACCACCTATCCTGACCGCGTTATGGAAATCGAAGTGAGTTATACCGACTGTGTCGCCCATAATCACCTTAGCCGATTCTAAATGCCGTGCATATGCCGCGGTGAGTATTGCCTCATTCTCTTTGCTTCCAAGTAAATTGATGGCATGTATAGACCCATACTCCTCAATGAGCTGCATCATATGACGATCAAATGCAGGTTGGGAAGCCTGAGGCCGGGTAATCTGGATTCGATGGCCGAACGTTTGAAGACCCTGTTGCTCCCAGAACACTAAAATAAAACGCAAAGGTAAAGGTAAATGTCATTATATTGGAGTACAGGAGAGTACATACATGGCACACTGCCTCTGACTTGGGCGTAACTAAAGCAGTGCTGATCGGTACTGAATAGTGTTTCCGTCTACAGGTATATATACTCAGGTTGAAAGTGCTGTACGGCATAGCGTCGTACACACCTCTACGAAATTGGCACAATTCCCATCGTCATCCACGCCTCTGGTGTTGAAACGGGTACCGGACCGCTTCCATCCCAAGCGGGAGATGAGCGATAACGTCGCCATGACGGGCGAGCCACTCGTCGGCGGAGCAGGCAAGGGAATAGTATACGTACCCACATATCCCTGAATGGCTAAAATCTGATCAAAATGATATCATTCTCGTTCCATATGATATATGAAGCCACTTACAATGTAGTGACATCGATCCAAGTCTTCGCGCTCTTGCGCATCCAGCCGCTCTCTAAAATCAAGCAGACTTCTGACGATGTAGTCATTCCAAACAAATCTTTCATCATACTCTCCAATGTCGAAGGTTGTCCCAGCTGGACGTCGGCGAGCAAGACGTACGGACAAGCGCGAAGATAAGTCCCAGTGCGGCTCGAGAGCGTAATAGAAGGTACCCGCGGATATAATCTTGGTTAATGGAGCGCAAGGATGTTCGAACAGAGAGTTGGAGGCCGAGGATGATGTATACGGATCGCGCATGACCGAATCTGCCTGGTCGCCATATCCTGGACTTGGTGTAATTTCCCCAGTTCCAGAGAGATCGTCCCACACTGAAGAGCTCAAGCTGTAGAACCCAGCTTCATGGATTTGCGCTACAACCTCTGGCGTCGCTGCAGAGGGTCGAGTATCACCAATCTCCGATGACGAAGTGACTACCACAAGGAAAATATCTGTGCATGGTTTGTCACGACCAATTCACAAAGCAAAGGCTTTCAAAGGAGCAAAAGACCAACCATCTGAGACGGAAATCAAACCCAAGCAGCCTTTGATATTCCTCGACGTCAACCTGACTGCGTTTGTCAAGTCAACCTGGTCCCTGGGCAAGAATTGGACGACCGCCTGAGCCTCGATAGTATCGTCTGCAGAGTCAGCCGCCTGAAACACTAGAGCTCTACTTGGACGCCCTTGTCGTTCTTCCTGTACAGTTGTCACAAGATAGAGCCTCCTAGGACTTTCCGCAACATATAGATGCATTTTATACAGAACGATTCAGGGTGAGTTCGAGGCTTCCGGAATTGTGCTCGAGACCAATATGACGGTCGTGAGCCCCTGAGGTCCTGCGATCGCGAAGGTGCACAGTATTCCCGGTCGTCGAATATTAGCGATGAAGTCAAGATAGCCTGCTAGGGCTTAGATTGGTATCAGGTTGTGCACGCAGTCTGCAACGCGGCAGTCGACGTCGTCCATGTTGACCGGGCGTGCGAACGATGATCGGTGGCGAACCCAAGTCAGTCTTACAACTGAAGTTGCTTGGTTCATCAGTCAAACATTAACAGTGCAGTAGTCATAGTGTTACAATACTATCAGAAATTATATGTTGCGCAGTCATGAGACGGTCACATCGTCCACGTAGCAGCCCCTGAAAGCCTTCATAAATTACGGTTCCACGAACATGACAAGTTAAAAGAGTTTCATGCTACAATGTCCCTGGATTGCCACTCCCATATGCACTGGCCGCTCGCCTCATTTCTAAACGTCCTTCGGGCCTTCGTGGGGGTGTTCCTACTGTAGTCACCCTTCTGGGCGGCGTGCCTAACCTGAAAGGCGTCAAATGGTCCGAGGAATCATTTGCCCCTGCATCCAGGTGGTATTCACTGGATGTTCGTCTCGTGGGTGAAATAAGGGGCGGCGGAAGGCTATGTAATGACGGCACTCGTTGCATTGGAGTAGGCGTATGCGCAGGCGATGTTGATGTCTCTGAGCGTATGATGTTGGGGGAGTGGGGGGCGATAAGACCATCAGATGTACCGTGTCGGCGGGGTCGGGGACGGATTTGCGGAAGCGAATCGAAGAGTGATCTGAAGAGTGAGCCTCGAGAACGGGCCATCATTGGTCTGGCGGGAGCGGTGGGCGTGGTGGGCACGCTGCCATGTCCTGAAAAGAAAGGGGATCAGGAGCCGTATATGATGGCAGCATAGATTCAAACCTGAGTTCGTCGGGAGTGCGTTGTCATTCGCGCTTAAGCTGAGGAAGAGAAAAAGTGGAACAAGCCACACACACAGGCCAAAAAAAGTTGCAATGTCGGCAAATCCAGGCACAGATCCATGACTCTGTTGAGATCCGTATGATCTGTGCGCCTTGTGTCTAGCCTCCTGAGTTATGCGTGCAAAGTAAAAGAACCACATAAAGTGATCTGATATGACGAGTAGACATGATGCGATGAAACTTGGTGATGTTAAAGATATCAACGGCCAGGTGAAGGTAAAATTCTGCAGGTAAACCACATGACAGAATACGGAGAATAGGGTATGTTTTAAAGGCAAGGATTCCGAGAAATAGAGCACAATATGCAGGGCAATAATGATCTGGAAAAGCGTTGGAAATCCGAGTAATCAAGAATGGCCTCTCACTCACATAAATACTTCGTTGACCGACTAACTTTGCAATTCGAGTATGTTCTTCAATAAGCTCCGAGAGCCAGAGAAGGCCGCTGGCTACATTGACACAAATGTCATCGAAGCGTCCTGACTGACAAGAGGGTAGCAAACACGTACCCAGCGAAAGAGTAACAAATAGAAACGCTGCAGCTGCCCCGGCGTAGCTGATAGATTGAAATTAGAATTATATCGCGTTTGTCAAGGAGGGCCACCAACCTGAGTATGTGAAGTAGTGACATTGACCCAGGTAATACAGGCCGCCCAGCTGGACCAGAACAGAACAGAGTTACTCAGGGCTTTACCGTGTCCAGAGAAAATCGTGACATTCGACAGGCTTCGTATATGTTTTGGGAGAATGGGTAAGACCAGAGTAAAACCGTACTGCCACCTCTGTATTTGAATCCGACAGGACGTCTGCACGCGGATGATTCTGAAGTGGCGTCTCCGCGCTCTGTTGTTTACGTATATTTTCTCTCCGGCATGACATTGATACTAGGTCACATTCTGTAGCAGAGCTACTCAGTATTATGGATTTGCTATTTCAGAACTCTCCACTTCTCCTTTGAATTGTTTAAAATACAATTGGGGACGCAGGACGCGGACAAGAAATCGTGCTAGTGCTGGCATACTGTCACAGTGCAGAACTCGACTGCCACCGTAACTAGGATCGAGCGGAATAATAGCGGCTGGTGTGCCACTTCAAGTTAAGGACGTGGACGTATCACCACAATGCACGTAAACTTTGCACCTTTGCACCCATTGAAATGTCTAGAGGTTGCAGTAGTGGGATGCCGATCTGAATCTGTACATATCCATTTTGGGATAGCCACTATGACATTCACAAGTGGTTATAAGCGAAGCAACAGTCTATACCATCTCACTCACACACCAAACCTAAGAAGATGGATGTCTATATAATACTAGGCACATAGCAAAGGTTGCGACTCCCCTAGCGAACTAGGATTCCTACAGATATTACAGGACAAACAATACATGCTGTTTGGCGCTTTCTCGATTATTACTACTCAGTGTTTCTATTATGAGAAAGCACATTTTACGAGTAAATGTCCCCCGAATCTCAGCAGGTTCAGGCGCTCGGAATCGGATTGTAGATGATCGGGGTGCTAGAGAGCCCGTATTCTTTCGCTACGTAGCCCTGAATAGCTTACGTATTTAGCGGATCACTGAGTGAGTGAATGAGAATGACGTACAGGGCAATCCATGTACGTCTCGATTACAGCGAGGTAAAGAGTGGCGTTACTGAATATCAGCCCTCCAAACGCGGCAGTGGAGAAGTCGGGCATCGTGAGCGTCGAAGGTGGAGGCGGAGGGGTCTGTTCGGCAGGGAGACCTAGAGATATAAAGCGTCAGGATGCTACGTTTGTCGATGTCTGCTTGACTGTCTACTCACCAAAGTTGGGGATGAGCCACTCGCCGAAGTTGTAGAGGTAAGTCCCGTTAGGGAATACACCATCAGATGTGACGTCGGCATCGGTGGGCTCCTGCTCCAGAAGCCAGACGGTGATGGGCTCGTAGCCCGACTCACAATAATTGATGGAGTCGAAGTCGAAGTCGAAGATAGCGCCTGGAACGATGGACGCGTTCCCCGAGGGTGCAACGATGGAGCCATGAGAGGGTACGACGTATTGCCGCTTGGTGGGCACGCTCGCGGCATGTCCAACAAGAGCAGAGACAACGGACACAAGGGGAAACAGGTAGCCGAACTTGAGCTGCATGTCTGCGTGTTTGTGCTTGAGAGAGAAGGCAAAGTGGGGGAGGACTGAGGAAAGCGAGTTTCATCCCTTTGAGCTTTTATACCTCTGGAAGAGGTCGCGCCCGCCGTAGAATTATCTTGACTCGACTAAATTGCGTGGAGCCGATAGGTCGAGGCTTGGATTATTGCCAAGGGTGGTCGTATCTACAGCTTCATTTCGTAAAATCGAGACCAGTCCCAGAAGATCGCAAACTGAAACAAACTATGCGCCCGGAGCCAGGGCAGGTTCTTCCAATACGGGATGGCCGGACGTCGGAGTGCGGCGGTACCTTGACATCATGAGAGTGCGCAGGAGGCGGAACAACAGAGCTATCAATCAGGAACGCGGTGGTAGAAACCAGACAGCTGGGGTGATCGCAGGTGTACGACCGCAGAATGAATAACTGCCCAAACTCTACGCGTATGCGCACCGGAGGCAAGCCGGGCCATTATAGAACTATCAGGAGTACCTGGCTCTAGATAACCAATTCTGTGAGGGATTCAACGAATAAAGCCTTAGGCAGATTCTCATAATGCGAAAGGACGCCACAGGCATCCTAAATCTTAAGCGAAACGTGCGCCGAGGCGCGCTCATCTCGGGCATGTAGCGCGGGGACGCCCTGATGTGCGCGCCACGGCACAGATCAAGCACCGGGTCCGAGATAAATGCCATAGCAGGCCGGTGGAAGCCACGAAATGAAAGTAGGCACGGTTAGAAATTATGCTCACCACCGTTTAACCACCGTATCTGCGCTGAATTGCGGAAAGCAAACTTAGATTTCAATAGCGGGATGATTTTCTCACGTCGGCGGTGGTCCTCCTTGCATCCATGGTCGGGAATTTGGCACAGGCAGTGCGCGCGACGGCTGGCACCGGGTCGACATCGGCGTGCTACACGGGGCCAATAAGGACATCAAGAGATTGACGTCTAGGCGTTCCATGGCTGACTAGGCCTTACGGATTGACGGAATCTATGGCAGACCTAGCTTTGAGCAGACCCGCGGAAGCTCCCAGTCTGAATTTCGTTCAATTGTCCCTGACTTGCGATGCATAGTAAGAAAGGAAGATGTTAAAGGCAAGATAACAGGCCCACCTAAGATTTGGCTAGAGTGAGCGAGATAGGAATACGCGCGAGATCGCATAAAAAGCCTCGGCAACTCGCGACTGAGCTCAGCTTGATCAGCCATGCTCCTAGATGATTTCAAAGCCAGACTTGTGGTGAGTAAAGCAATCTGCGAGGAATCAAACGAATACGAGAAGTATGATTTAACGGAACATTTACACGGGGATAGTGAGGCAGCGAGTAAGAGCACCCGTTAAGACCCTCGAAGGGGATCCAGGTGAATATGGGCGGATATGAAACCGTGCTTTGCAGACGCTCTTGCATTAATGTGAGATAAGTTAATACCATCAATACTAAATCAATGATGTCAATTTATCCAGAGCGATAGGTATTTCTAAGAGACTGAAGCTGCAAAAGGTTTTCTTATTCGCGCGAGAGAATAGCGAAGTGATACAGGTTCCGGGTTGGAGCGAAATGCATCGCAACATGTTCGGGAATACAGCTAGCTCCACGTACCAGAATATTGCTCATCATTCTATAAAGGCCACCGCTATTGACTCCATTCGACGACTCAATCCATAAATACATTTCGACCTTAAGATGTCTTGCGAAAATGGTCAACGCCGTGGGAAGTACATCTGCTTGACAAGGGGCCTGGAATTACAGGGTTCAGATGAGCATGGAGGAGGAGACAGAAGCGAAACAGAAGCCTGAAAACACCACGCGGGCTGCCGGCGTTCTGGGCAGGGGGATGTCGCTTTTGAGTCTAAGACTTTCCCATTTGAACCTTAGCACTAGAAATCCGACGGAAGTCAGAGTGAGGTGGTGACCCGCGGGCAGTGGGATTTAGAACTGGTGCAAGACAAGGTTCAACTGCAAGAAGCAAGGCACTGGGAGAATCGCTACATTTCAGATTTCATGTGATACGACATGAATTCGGCGCTAAAAGTCGGGACTCTCCGAAGCTCTAATATATAGTCGAAGACACGATTGCTATATTGCAATTACTATTTTATACTCTGTTTAGTACCTCCAAACCCAAGAGGCTTATGACTTACGTCCATTAGTGCCCACTGTCAAGTTCCTGCCCCGGGGGCCTGAGTTCCTGAACTACCCTTCTTCTCGGAGGAATGCATCAAAGGTGTAGTATACGCCACATAAACCGCGGGTACATGGCTTCTGTATGCTGTGTTTTTGATTGTCAGCTGCAATCAGTACATATGTCAATGAACACCAAGGCTCGCGAACTCGGTCCCTCTTCCATCCTATCAAATGAGCAATGCCCGTGTCACCCCGAGAAAGTTATTATTAAATGACATTCCGTGTGCGTCTCCGCGAAATCATATGTCACAATAATCACACTGAATTTCAACGTGTTCTGCGAGGCTTGCGACCCTATTATGGATCTATTTCTGGATTTCTGGAGATGTCCGTCTTCCGCAACTGCGGTCTTCATTTATATCCACCTTAGAACTTGAAGCGCGACCCTGGCAGCTGTAGTTTGTCGTAACCGACTTCAAATATGAAGGAACCTTCGACAAGCTCGCTACCGTCTTACACCCCCTCTACACCAGTTCAATCGCGCAGTAGTAAGTACTTGTCCCGACTTGTGCCACGAGGGTGTCCAGTGCGCGCGTGTCATGGTTGAACCTCATCACCCTCGAGGCTCGGATCGCTCAGCGAGGACGAACTTGAACAGTGACGTGCATCATCACGTGCGGATGTGGAAGAGCCAGCAGCAAAATGTCTTTGACAGCTTCTGTTGCTTTTTGAGCTTATGGGCCTAGCTATGCACTTGTACTACCCAAGTTCGTCCTACTCAAGTTCCTCGGGCACTACAAGGTTTATCTGCTCACCATGCGTGCAACAATTTAAACGGTAGTCACACAACAAGCTCTATCGTAGGCGCGCAAAGCGGCGATACCGCGTGGGCCGTGGCCAATTATGGTCACCGATGGGGGACGATAAGAGAGCAGCCATCTTCCCAGTGTCTGCCCTCGACGCCCATGCATACAAGCAATTTATATACTTAAGCCCTTGTCATGGGTTGCTTCCACTCCAGGTCTGAACCATACGAACCCGAGACTCACCTCGTCCGACAGCCGCATAGACAATCATCATCACACACCTCTCCCATGAGCGAGTCCCACCTCCACCACCTTGCCCGGCCAGACCGTTATGCGACCGGGATGCGCCCGTCGTTCTACTCTGCCTATGCCCGCGCGGCGAGGCGGTACGGCTTTGAGGGCGGTAAATACGGTGGCTTTGCGTTCCGGAACAACGCCGTCGTCAAGCTGGTCGGCACACACGACAGGAGTGCCGACCACGAGGTGCCCGCAGAGGCCATCCAGAACGGTGCGCAATGCGTTTGCTCTATCTCCGTCGTGCGGAGCCGAGTGAAATTAACAATCTGCGTTTAGAGTATGTATATTACTTATCGTATGAGATCCAGCGTGGAGCCGGCGATCTAATGTGCCTGGAATGGCAGCCTTGAATATGTTGTGCCCGTGAGCATCGGGACACCCCCCGTCACGCTCAACTTGGACTTTGATACGGGCTCGTCGGATCTGTGGGTATGGAGGTGCGTCGTGTCAGCCGTGCTTGTGTGATTACCCAGGCAGACGCGTTGGCTTGCGAATACCAGCTCGGAGCTTGCAGGAGCTGAGAAGTACAGGCAGCAGCACCGGCTCTACCACCCAGAGCGGTCTGAAACTTCGTCGAAGACGGATGGCACGTGGAAGATTTCGTATGGTGATGGCTCGTCGGCGTCGGGCGACGTGTATACGGATCACGTCAGGGTTGCAGGGGTGCACATTCATGGCCAGGCCGTTGAGGTTGCACAGCACCTGAGCAAGAACTTCTTGACAGACGGCGGTAATGATGGATTGTTGGGCCTCGCCTGGCCGTCGATCAACACTGTGCAGCCTAACGCAGTCGCTACGCCCGTACAGAATATGATTGACAAGAATCTGATCAACCCGGTGTGTTGACATCTTATTTCTTGTCTAGACTGTTGTACTGAAGACTGCTTCTCCAGCCCGTCTTCACGGTGAAATTGGGGCACAATGGAGAGTCGAGCTTCTATTCCTTTGGTATGGGCGTCAGTTGCATTCAGTTGCGTGTATAGCTCAACGAGTGCCCCAGGTCATATCGACACGACCGTGACCTCACATCCGATCGTATATCACCACGTCGATAAGTATGCTGCTCTTTTCTAGAGCCCGTGTTTTTGTACTGATTCGCTCCCGTAGCTCGCAGGGCTTCTGGGAAGTGGCTTCGACCGCGTACACGATCGACCGCAAGCCGAACCGTAGGGCCAAGAACACAGCGATCCTTGATACGGGCACGACACTCTGTCTGCTGCATGACGATGTCGTCGAGGACATCTACCACCACATCTCGGGCTCGCGGTATAGTAACAGCCGAGGAGGGTGGATATACCCCAGTAACGCACATATTCCGGAGATATCGCTCGCTGTGGGCCACACGATGTACCGAGTACGTGTATATTCTGGCTGTTGATGTTTGAGTTCTAAATACGCGTGCTGTGCAGATCAACGAAGTAGACTTCGGCTATAGTGATGCAGGCCAGGGCTACACGATGGGCGGAGTCCAGAGCCGCGGAGATCTCACCTATGACATCTTTGGAGACGTATTTTTGAAGTCGGTGTATGTCGTATGTGAGTGCTGCCTTTCTCTATTCCCGTCCTGGGTGCGGCATGCTCATCTCCGAACAGTTAATCAGGTCGAGAAGATGGTAGGGGTTGCGCAGAGGGACGACTAAGTTATGACTATCTGAACGGAACTGGTCTTTTATCTTGTATTCTTTCTCTCTGTTCTCGCGGCGGATGTTAGGACTACAGAGTCGATCTTTGTATCCTGGAGCTCGTATGGTTTTACTACAGGAGGTTTTACTACAGGACTGTATTTGACATGTGTGTCTTCGTACTTTCGGTACAGATGAACCTTTCTTGCAGGATGTTGTTTGCTTTGGAGTCAATTGGCGAAACAGAATGTTTAATCTGAGGGGCCTGGGGAGATCGAGTGGCTCGCAGTTGCACACTTTCGATCTCTTCGACGTCTGGAACGAGGGGACTGACCGGCAGTTGCCTTGACGTTATCACCTGTTGGAATTATAATCAAGTCGGTCTACTTACCATCATATTGATTTACATTGTTTCTAATGCTTTCCGTATATGGTAACCTCGCTAGCTCTGGTGCGTATCCGGGCCGCCACTCATGCCTCTCGATATCCTTAAGCTTTCAATTCAATGTCTTTCTTTCTCTCGTAGTGGGCTCTGTGTTGTCTGAGACCAACCCCTCTGAATTGCTGCACACTCATCCATTTTTTTTTACCTCGTTTTTAGTTTCTACGTGGCTTGAAAAGATCTGAATGCATACATTCAAGCCTAGTTTTTCTGTTTGGCTCACGCTCTGCTGCCACACTCTCCGCGCCTTGAAGATGTTGCATTCAAGTGATCATGAATACCGCAACGTGTAGAAATCAGCAAATTGTGCACGTCTTTTCATCCTTTACGAGTGAAGAGTGCGGTAAGAAAATTACAAATCGATATACACCCGCTTGCATCGACTCCATCTGCACTGAGGTAGATCGCATCTGACAGCCAGGAATTTTCGGTGCGGTCTTGATTGTACCCAACGAGCCGTACGCACATACTCCATTGGAGTGCGCCTCTGATGTGCACTACTAGTTTTGTGATTTATACTGATAGAAGTGACTCATATGCCATGGAGACAACTTCAGTCGGCTCACAAGCTGTGGAAACGATTTTAGTCCACTTGCAGGTCATGGAAACGTCTCTGGACCTGAAGGTCGGGACGCTGCAGCTGTCATAGGGCCTCAGTGTCTCTGTACTTGGAGATGTTGACACAATTCGATGCGTAAGCAGAACCTGCTATGATACAGATGCGTCATAGAATATTCAATATCATTTCCACCTCATAAATAAATAGAAGAATGTCGCTCACAATATAAAATTTGATTCACGCAGAGCCTACAAAAAAGCTGGCGAAGGAAACATCATCACGCAAGTTTTGGGATGAAATTTTTAAGCTGTCTGCTTCATATCGGATGGTCCGTCCAAGCAACTAGGTAATAACGGACTATTGTCACTCGAGCCTCTACAAATTAGCTTATGATGGTCACATCCGTGATCGTCTTAAAAAGTCTTCAGGAAAACAACTACGATTATCGATAGCGCAAGCCTCCATTGCTCTACCTTTCAGGACCTTGTGATAGATCGCATCAACAAAAATTCCAGCTTTACGGCTCAAGGACGGAATTTAGTAATAGGAAGGACGCTAAATGCGCTGGTTAAGCAGCCCATGGAGAGAAAAGAGCATATTCGGTTTTCTTGCATCATACGCGTCTCCTACGTTATCTATTTTTCTGCTTTTGAGGTCTTTTGCTTTATAGAGTCATGAATGGGGTCCTTTTGATCCATCTTTCCAATTTCCTCTTCGAAATCAGCGCCTCGACCTCTTCTGTGGGTGGTTATGTCACATCTGACATCAGTCAAATCACTGTGAATGTTACTGAAGGTAAGTTGGATAGCATGGAGTATATCTCTTACCAGGCGGAACGAACTAAGTCTGATCTGATCTCTATCATCATCGTCATTATCTGATCTCTATCATCATCGTCATTAGAGACCTACAATTTATCCGCCAATGAAAGCACCATTGCGTACGTGAGGGACAAGCTTGAGAAGAACTTACCTGAGCAAGCGGATGTCTTTATCGACGCCATTACTGGTACAAAACTATCTATACCATTGCATACCATCACTTAACCAAAACCAAAACCCATATTGGCTTGGCAGCTGCAACTAGATTTTCAGAAGAATGGTGGTATGTTGGTGCTGTGTGTTGGAGACATATTTTGTCATGTAAGATAGTGAACCTTTCCGCGTTCTCGCGAAATGAATCCGACTGTGACCTGTCGCTGCTTATGCGTTTGCGCTCAGGATGCTCGCCGTAGAAGAGTCCTGGATCCTAGACTCACTCTTTTTGCCACTTCATGCGATCCTATCACGTTATACATAAAGCCCAGATTTGTGATACTCTGGCATTCTAGCGGGGAAGCCGAGAATGACTCATCAAGAAGAGCTCCAGCCTGAATAATGATCCTTTGAATGCAAGGGAATGGCTATAAGTCCTGGGGGTCACAAAAGGTGCACCACTTAGCTTCCTCTTCAGTACCCCATCATGCCAACCGCTCCAGTCGATCAGAATGGCACTGTACTCTATTTCGAAGACAGTGGTGCGCCCTCATCGAGCGATGACTATACCACCGTAATGATCCTGCACGGTGCTATATTTCATTGTGGTAAGCATTGACACAGTTTCTCATCGTGAGATGCGCTGCTGACTAGTATCACATCAAGGGACCTTCAGGCCAGTATTTCCTTACGCTTCAAGGAACAATCTGCGTATCGTTCTCATCAACTGGCGCGATTATCCTGAATCGACCCCATACTCTGATGCTGAACTCGAGAGAATGCGCGGACCTCTGGACGCTCAGGCCGCAGCGCTGGCCGCTCACGGAGTTGAGTTCCAGAATTTTATTGTATGGTTTGTAAAGACACACCAAACGCCGCCCATCAAGGCAAATAAGGACGGAAGCCTTTCAGGCGGGGTTGCCTTTGCCGCATGGTCTGCGGGAAACTTGCAGTGTATTGCCCTGCTCGCCCACGCAGACAAGGCTTCGACGAAGACGAGAGCGCTCTTAGACATACACCTCCGCACCTTGATAGTGTACTGTGCGTACGCATCTTACTGCGCACCAGTACCACAGTGACCTTGATGTGTGACTCTGCCCAGCCCCTAACCACACTGCTATCGGGGCGCCCGCCCATCCAAAGCTCTACAGCCCCTTCCGCGACGGCACGCTCAGCCCCGCGCAGAAAGAAGCCGCTTTTCTTCCTTGGATATGTGCTTATTACACGGGAGTCGACCTAGCATCTGACGGGGCTGCGTCGGAAAAAGCCATCCTGGCTCGCGAGAAGCTAGATATCAAGCCCACCCATGAACGCATGACGCCTGAGGAGCTTGCAGGGATCCTGGACACCAGGGAGAAGCCCCAAACGGCCGTTCCGCTGGAGTTCTTGAATCCCCTTGCATTCCAGGACGTCGTGCGTCGTGGGTTGTTCGACTGCGCAAGTGCCGGCGCGCCACAGCCCGTCTGGCCGAGAGTGCGTGTGCGCGTGGTATGGCCCGCCATGGACGTGGACGATGTCCTGTGGACTGCGGAGCTTCTCAGGCGACAAGCAGAAGACGCGAAGAAGTCGGCGAACATTGGACGAGAAGTAGACGTCGTTCGAATAGACGACATGAATCACTTTGTCAGCCCCGCTGTTTTGCGACATCATCGTTTCTACACTGATGGACATGCGTTTAGGGACATTGGGACGCACCCGAAAAGTTTGTGGAGTTCCTTGCAAACGTTGTCTGATCCATGTGCGACTATTTTGGGGATGACTATTCCAATAGCTTCGTCCCGTTCGAGGTCTGAAGCTACGAAATCTTTGACCATTTGTATTGTTCGTTCTCGCACAGTGCCGCATCGCACAGTCTGTCGTGCTCATTAGCGGCCGCTCACATCCACTTTCGGGCTCGAGGAACATGGGCATTGCATTTCAGGTCAGACTCTGTGGCGAAGCAGAGGGGTCGTACATATGTCTCCTTGTTGGCGAGTGCAGTGCTTTTACGCTGGTGCTGGCGATGACGTGCGTCAAGCCACTTTTGTGGGACCCATAGTGTGGTTGAGAGATTATGACCTCTCTGCTGGCGCCTTCTGAGCCAGGGTTTGTTCTGCCGACTCATCTTCTCAACATGCGCCCCCAAGAGGCTGGCACTGGACAATTGTCAGTCGTTCGTAGATTGATGAACCTTGTCAACTTGTGAGAGCGGAAGGGTTGGGGGCCTGCGTATCCACCGGAGATGCTTTTGACTTGGCAGCAGTGGCAGTGGTGCAAGAGAGGCGCAGCAGTCCGCCAATTGCTATTGATTGCGACTCGTGCTACGTTCGGAGCAAGTGAGTGCGAGTACCTGGAATATGGAGCATGTAGATGTTGTCGTCTCAGGCTATTGCAGCACAATTCTGACATATATCCAGAAGAACCGGATATTGATATCAAAACATACTTCCATTCGCCTCCGTTCATCAAACAGAAGGGCATAGCATCGGCGCCTGATCTCACCTATGCACGGGTCCATGACTACCATACGGCTCGCAATGGCGTGCGCCCAGGTCAGTGGATCGGCCTCCACTCGGTCCTCTCGCTCTGGACGACACCGGAGACATAGTTATCATCGTCGGCTGGATAGCGCGGGTCAGTCGTGCTTTTATACGATGACAGGTCCACTCACTGATAAACTGTCGGAGGGAGAGGGGGCCCCTGATCAACGTCGCGAGCGACACGTGAGAACGAAGAAACGGCGTACCGCGGCCGTGATGCGCTCGCCGGCGTACGTGTACACCACCACGCGGCCAGGAACGTATCCCTTTCCGCCGGTCGCGGCCTCGTAGGAGGGGAACTGCTGGGCGGTGAAGTCGGTGGGCCCTGCGGCCGGGTAGACGCCGCAGACGTAGAGCGTGCCCTTCTTGTTGGTCCACTCGTGCAGGGGGAAAGGGTTGGGGTCTATGATCGGTATGCAAAGTGTGACAAACGTGGGCGGGCCGTCGGAGCACTCACTGGCAAAATCAAAGCTCCCCGTATGCGTGAAGCGGAGATTGAGGTCCTCGATGGTTATGGTGATGACTTGTTCGAGGGGGTCGATGCTCGTCGTCTGAACGGTCAGGGTGCCAGGGAGATCCGGGATGGATTCGTCGGCGGGCAATTCGGGGTGGGTGCTCTTGAGCGGGAGGTCGAGCTTGCGGCGCTTCGCATGCTCGGGACCGTGGGTGCACAAGAGCAGGAACGCCTGGTCGACGGACAAAGGCTTCATCGTTGAAGGTAGATGCACTGATGGGCAGCAGGGATTGCTGGTGTTGAAGGCGGCTGGCCCCCCATTTAATAACTTACGGTTCACAGGAAAGGGGACGTCTAATCATGAATCAACATTGGCAGCGCCTCTGTCGTCGGCCCTAGTCTCTGTCCGTCCAAAGTTCTGCATTGAAGCTCGCAGACGCACTAACTTTGCAGTCACTCACGGACCATTGAAGAAAAAACGCAACCACTTGCAGCCTGCCTTTCTAGGATCAAGCCGTTGAGCGTGGGGTGACCAGCAATTTTGAAAATTCTGCAGAACGTGTGCGCTGCTTCCCAGCTAGCATGTCCACGGATGTGTTACGTACCAAATGCGATGACGGTATGGCCGACACAAATGGCAAAGACGATCGGATAACTGAATGCGCGAGCACTTGTCAGCTGGACATGTGGGGGGCGGTATATGTCGACTCTGTGGGTAAACATAGATTGAAGACACCATCTTCGAAGCTCTGGTGGGGGCAGCAAGATGGAAGCTGATGCCGCTGGAGAGGTTTCTCGACCGAAGGCCCATTCCACCAGGATTGGCGTTCTCCGGGTATGACAGACACTGCCCTTTTCGTCTGTGGAGTAGGAAGCGGTCTCTCATACGAGTAGAATAGGCAAGCCAAAGACGCAGCCTCGCACAATGAACCTAAACATCATGTGCGACTCAGACGCTCGCGAATGGGGTCCGTGAGCACAGGTGTGCTGCTACACAGTCAGCACGTACATGGGCAGTTACTCATAGTTTCGCACCAGTGTTTGGTAGCCCAAATGCAGTTTTATGCATCGGTCCGCTAGGCAACTTCAAATCAGCGAAAACGTTGAAAAATGCTAACCCCTCGCGTTATGATTTTGTCAAAGTTCGATGCATCTGATAACGCGTTTCCTTGTATGGTTCGTGAGAATCTTCTACTGGTCTTTGGAGGCGGGATTTCCGAGTCAGACATTGAAAAACATACTGTGTCCCCCTACTGTTGCTCCTTTCGAAAGCTGCGTGTGTGCTAGAATTATTACGAATCACATCTTCTTTCCGCCCCACACTTCCTGTGCGGTCTCGCCCCCAAACGTGTGTCGGATTCGTTCATCCATACCTTCTGTCACTACTGGTGCCTCGCCGCCGTCGGCGTGTCGAAGATGTCTGACGTTTGTGAGATTTACAGGAACTTATGGCACCTCGATCACCACATGCCCTAGCACCTGACGAGTCTTGGCCCACACAGTAATACCTCCTCCACTGTTTCGTTCAGTCGAAGTCAGTTATATGGTTCTAGACACGTAGAGGATGGTCAGTAAATACGCCATTGAACGTTCGTATTGCGGTCGATGTTCAACATGCACAACAATCATATCATAACTGCGCCTTATGAGGGGGGTTACATGTGAGTACGCGTTGACATCCACAATGCTGCGGAGGCCGATGGTGTCATGATTTGAATGCTGTGAAGCCATCTAGGGATAGAACGCCACCGAGAAGGTGTCCTTTGTAAAGGGTCCAATTTCACACCCATTCAAGGCTGCTCGCTAGATCAATGAGTGAGCCTACCTCCTGGGGTACTCGAGAGCGCCTCAAGCAGCACTACTGCTGGCAAACATGGGACGCAGTGGAAGCATGTGAGCATGCATTCATGCATACTCCTGCCTTCTTTGTTGAGATATATGCATTGAGGATACTCTTCCTCTCTTCTCGTGCCGTAGACAGACATCTTCCCTGCTCGGTATATCTACTTGGCCGCTTCTTTGCTATCCAAGCCGCGGACTAGAATGAGCTGGTGCCGTGAAATCATCTGCAAATGGGGTCGGGGCAGGACTAGTGCCGGAGTCTCAGACGCCGCTCGGCGAAGTATGTCAACGACTTGCAAGGTATAAAACGCGGACGAACCCGCCGTCCTTGGTCCACCACCACTCCCAACTACCCACCACTTACGAGCACATCCTTTTCCACCAATGGCCCAGCTATCCCTTGACGAGGCTTTCTTGCAATTGTGTGTCCACGGTCCCGAGCATGCAAAGCACCGCGGCGTCCACATTCCCTATGAGAGCACCCATCCCAATTTGCCCAAAAACCAAACGATCAAGGATCTCCCTGGACATCTGACCGTGAAGACGATAAGCCGAGACCCGCTCCAGCAAGCCATCACTATCACTGTTAAAGGCCTCCCTCTTGTGTTCACGCACACAGGAGGATACACCTTCGCCAGTGAGTAATTCTGATCGTTGACTATCGTCAATCATCTCAAAACCATAACTAGACCCCAACCCTTTCCCCCTTAACGACTGGGTAAAGAAGCCGGGCAAGCTCTATGTTCGAGGCGAATACCCGACCCAGGGTTACACCGATTTCACCGCTCAGCAGCTCCCTTCCTACGAGGCTGCCGCCAGCCAAGCCGGCTATGTTCCGGGACGTGTGATAATTTACACGTACACGCTGAACCGCATAACTGCTGCAGTAAGTAGCACATATTTTCCGGTGCTGCATCACGGTGCTGACACTATTTTCCTCGGCAGTTCATCAGTAAGTGCTCTTGGAATGCTTGTGCTGCGCGCGGATAGCTGACCGATGCCCTTTAGCGGACGACGACAACTACGTCTCTGGCGTGGTGAACAGCACCAACACTCAATGGATACCAACTAATGTGGTCCGCCCCGAAGCCTGAAAGAGTGTTGTGTTGCGCGCTGGGCTAAGTTGTACGATATTCTGGATGGGGGAGGGAGAGAGAAGGAATTTAGTTTGTATTCGCTCAAATCAGACGTTTTGTGAAAGCTTTTGATGAATGAATCTTGTTTACGAGCATGCGAGCATCACCATCAGCTACTTCAGCGTGAAGCCGTGTAACCCCGAGTCGTGTGGGATAGGATGCGTTCCGCACCGCTGCAGTTGTGAACTAAACTCAGATCCAAGGGTTCGACGCACCGGCGACCACTTCATCGTGATTTTCGCTCGAGTGTGTGAATAAAGCTATACGGAGGAACGATCCATTTTCCTTCTGTATTTTCTAACTGCGTATTTGCGTATCGTTCAAAGATGCGGTTGGATCATTGAATTCCAGGGTTCGTACGGTTATACAACAGGACTTAATCTAGTTAATATGCATTCCAGGAACGTGATATGGACGAATGGCATCAGGCATTTCTCGATGGGGGCTGTGGTCCGACAACGTCCGCGCCAGGAAGCAGCCAGCGGAAAGTAACGCTCAATCTAACGTCCCGCGGGAGCCAGGCAGCGAGCCGCCGTGCATCATCGCCATCGCATCCATCAGGATCGCGGGAGACCCCCTCCGACTCGACATAGTCCTCCATGCGCTGCTCGATGCCGTGCGTCCAGCTGTATCGGGCGTCCCCCGTGAGCACGAGGACGCTCCCCGCGGGGAGGTACACGCCGAACCGCTCGCCTGCCCCGCGCGCGCGGCCGCCGTCCGTGCGCTGCGACGCGGGCTCGTCGCCCCTCCCCGCGCGCACCTTGGCGAACTGCATGACGCACCCCGAGCCGAGGCTCACGCCGACGATCCCGTCGCCGTAGCGGTCGAGCAGGTCGACGTGCGGCGTGATGCCGTCCCCGGGCCAGTACAGGTTCAGGATGGCCTGCCGCGCGAGCGGCGTGGGGTGTGCAGGGAAGAGCAGCGCGTGTTTGGCTGCGGGAAGCAGGGGGCGAAGGAGCACGGAGAGCGTGGAGAGGAGGGAGGTCAGGACGGGCGGGAGGCCTGTGTTCAATGAGGGTGAGGACGAGGACTCAGAGGATGAATTCGCTCGCTCGAAGAGCATGACTTGGTCAGCGTCGCTGTGCTGGAAGTACGTACGGATGCACGTCCACATGACTTCCTCTGTGAGGTCTAACGGAAGACGGACGGCAGGGTCAAAGTACAGTCCCGGAATGGGCGGGACAGCTCGTGTTGCGGGTGTGAGCGGATCTGGATCGTTTACAAGATTGTTAGGTATCGTCGTGAGTGTTGTGGGCATCGTGGCAATGTCGTTACTGGTATCGTTGTCCTCCGTCCGAGGGCATGAGGACGTGGGCTCGTCAAAGAGAGAGTCATGGGGCGACGGCCCACCGTCAGATATGGCATGAAAGCGTAGATTCTGAAGGGTTTCCGCGTCTGTTAGAATCTTCAGCGACGAATTCCTTCGTGGGGGTATGCCAGCAGTACTAGAAGAATGGGAGCTCGCTGCGAACTGAACATATTCCTTTGGACGCAGGCGAGATTCGTGGGACCCGTCGAGACTGCGCTTGCGTTTACGGGTGGTGGGGGAGGAATCCTGAGCGGACATGAGCCACTGCACTGGCCGCTGTAGTGCAGCAGTCAGACAACCCGATCACTATCGGCGTCAGTTCGGTGATGGGGACAACTAAAAGCGGTAATCCCGGCTCCGCGAACACACCTTGTCCACCTACTGCACGCCTGCACATGTTTGTCTCTTGCCAGAAGAACTGAACACACGCAAGGCATCCTCATGCAGCGCTTTCCGGGGAGACTATTTACCTCTGCGTCTTTGACGAGCAGGGGGTGCAGGCCTCTCACTGGCATCTGCAGCAGATGCACCGGCAGCACACATCTCATTCGAGGGAGATCCGTAAGTTCCAGCTCGGCAGAGTCGCATACGGAGGACGAAGACTACGACTTTGGATACTATGATGTGATCTTGCCTCACGAGCCTTATGTCTGGGGCGTCTCGCACATTCGTCCGCGTACTGTGCCTCCGCATATTACTCGGCCAAGTTACGCACTCGATGGCCAAAACGTACCCTCCAACAGTCATTCTCCTCATTTGAGACTGCTTGAACCAGGTGGCGAGAACGAAGCTCGACTTCGATCAGCTGCGGCACTAGCGAGCAAGGTGTTGCGCTACGCAGGCAGCTTGGTCAAAGTGAGCCTTTGGTTGAGACCTGTTTGCTGATACGCGCGCTGACTGTAGTCTTTGCAGATTGGCGTGACGACCGAGGAAATCGACACCAAAATTCACGAGATGATCCTTTCGCATTCCGCATACCCGTCGCCTCTTCTCTACAAGGGGTTTCCCAAGTCTTGCTGCACAAGTGTGAACAACATTATCACTCACGGAATACCAGACGAGTTTAGTATGTTTCCACCCAATGGTCATTCGGCCTCATCTCATGCTGCACAAACTCAGGCGGCCACTCCAAGACGGAGACATCGTAAATATTGATGTCACCGTGTACAAGGATGGGTTCCACGGAGACACCTCGCGCACATTTTTCGTGGGGGACGTTGTGAGTCTCGGAGCCTAGTCGTACGTGTCTAGCTATACTGTCAGACCCTCACATACAGGACGAGAAAGGTCGCCAGCTCGTCAGAGTCACCGAGGAGGCTTTGGAAGTAGGGATTGCAGCGTGTGGACCGAGGCGCCCCTTCAAGTCCATCGGAAAGGCCATCTTCGAGCTCATCCGGCACCAGCCCTACTCTGTCTCTACGCAATTCACCGGGCACGGAATCGGTCGCGAGTTCCATCGCGAGCCTTGGATTCTACATCATTGTAGGCTAAATTTATGCCATATGCCGATGGACGCATTGCTGATAGCGCTGTAGTGAATGATGAACCCGGTATCATGTTGCCCGGTGATTGCTTCACAATAGAGGTCTGCATGAAAAATTTTCGTTCAAACACCTTTATTCTGATTATTGCGGTAGCCTTGCATTATCCAAGGAAATAATCCCAGTGGATGGATATTCCCGGATGGCTGGACGGTATCTACAGAGGTATGTTTCCACGACGCTATTTGTGGTTTGTGGGCTCAGCTTGTTATCGGAAGAATTGTGCACGCAGCGCGCAAGCAGAGCACATGGTGTTGATCACCGACACCGGTGCCGAGGTGCTTACTCGGGGCAAACGCTGAGCGTATAGTACTAGTATCCTACCATAATGGAAGCAATCAATGAGTTACTCGCTACACATACAATCTACAGATACATTCAAGCCGGTCATGAAGAGACAAAAATTCGCTCGTGCACAAATCCGCACAAGATATCCGTCAAGTCCGCCTCCTTGCTCTTGAGGATCTCCTCGCTTTTCGCAATCAAAGGCTTCGCCTTCGTTAGCAGTGACTGCAAGTCCGCCGCCATCTCTCCCGTCATCCCCCTCCGCAACCGCTCCGCCATCGACATTGTCGACCGCCTCCGAGCCGACCGACGATCCTTCAACGACTCGGCAGGCTGGTTATCAGTTAGCATGTCCTCATCCTCCTTTTCGTTCGGTGTGGCATCAAACTCCGGTTTCGAGAGCCACATAGCCAGCTGTGTGACTGCGTACATCATCACTGCTTCCAAGTTCAACCGAACAGTAGCCACACTCTCGCGCACGTCCAAGGCCTCCTCAGATACCGAGGCGGGTGTGATCGCCTGGGTTGGTGGCCGGCCAGCGAGGTGACGCAGGACATCCAGCGAGCAATTTCCCAGTTCGAGCAGAGTGCCCATGGATGCGGCCTCTCCAAGGACAACCTTGGAATGCTTTGTAGGCAGTCAGTCAGATATCGTCAAAGTCTGGAATGAAGGACGACTTACAGGTACTATCAGTGCTTCATGTATTGGCCAGTCTTCTCGTTCTCCGACGAGGACGGTCTCAGCACCGCTGATGCTGTTGAGCGTAGACGCAATGGACCCTGACAATCGGAACAGACGGTATACCAGTCGAGCAAGGAATGGTCGTCTCAAGGGATCCACTATCTCCGCTGAGGAGCTGACGGACGCTTGTCCACATTCGGCGTCATACCTCGTTCGCTCGTCAGCGGTGATCGGCTCGAATAGGCTCGCCAGGTGGTTTGGGTGTGTCAGAGCATAGTTGAGCTGCTGCATCAGTAGCAGTGCATCAATGGTGAAAAATCGCAGCACCGTCTTCACCGCTTCATTTGAAGTGTCTCCACGCGAGTTCTGTGCAAGCGCAGAGAAGAGGTTGACCACTTGCTCTATCTCTTCCAGGAGGGGGATCGTCAGAGAGTCGCCTATCGTCCACGACAACGCCTTATGGATTTGGTCCCCATAGAGTTGTATCAGCCCGCTCGCCTCCGAGT
>NW_012133492.1:0-55593 GCF_000313525.1 Fibroporia radiculosa | reverse complement strand
GCGCCAACCGCTAGCATTGAGCAATACGCTCGGTGTGCTGGACTGCGTTCGCCAGGAAGCTCCGGTAAAGCGGTTTCGATCAATCCTTGCCTGATAGCGCGCGTCAGCCCGTTCTCGCTGTACGCTGCGAGGATCCCTTCGCTCGCAAGTCGTTCCGCGGATGAACGAACGCTTGCCAGCGCGATGTGGAACATGAGGACGTGGGTTGCATATAGCGGTTTTTTGCGCGACCTGAGCAAGGAAATGTCCGAGAGGCCTACCAGATCCATTCGACTGAACAGTTGGAGGCTGGTTCGAATGACATCAGTCTCTTGGCAACGCGCCAACCAAGTCATGGGAGACTCATTGATGTCCACGCGCGTACATTGCTCGAAGACGGCCACCATGAGCTCCATGTCTTGGTCCAGGTCTACATCCAATCGAGCACTTGCTGATTCAAAGGCGATGCGGAGATTTTCGATAACGAGAGCAAGGGTTGCGTTGAGTAATGCTGTGATAGACAACCTTTGCTCAGCATTGAGGGCCTTTGGACGTCGTCTGAGACTTCTACAATGCCGCACACAGAAGTAAATAACTTGCAAGAGCTGGCGATGGAACGGGACGGTCAGCTGGCCTCGGAGAGACTTCGCAGGTGGGAGTGAGCCGTTCAAAATGACGCCCCGGACATTCTGTACCAACGCGATGAAATGCTCCACGTCACTCCCCTTTTCATCTGTAGAAAACCAAGCGACCTCTAGTAGAGCAAGCAAGAGAGACAGCCTTGCGCGATGGACACTGGACATCATGTCTCCTGATCGCTTTTCTGCAGAAAGATTTCCAGATATGGAAGCAGCCAGGGCAAGGAATGTGGATCTAACAGATGCGCTCCCGCGGAGATATGGGACTACTTGGAGCAAGAGGAATTGCAACGATTCTGTGAGGGTTGTCTGTACTTGGGTAAGGGATAAATTGAGGTTGATTGACGTTACCCGCTTGTGCGCTTCGACCGCATCGAGAACAAGGTCGCCGTTTGCATATGGCTGTAGACGAAGTTGAAGCAATGCGGTTGAATAGGAAAAGCTGTCCCCGTATTCGCGTTCTACCATCGGGTCTTGAATCTGCACATACTCCATTACTAGCGTCGGGAAGTCAATCTTGATTTGGTCTGCAAGCTCATCATGTAAAGTAGGATCATAAGAACTCGCAGCAGCTTCTGAGACGAGTTCTGTAAGTTGGTCCTCCGATTTCAGCGTCTCCTCCAGAGCACTGTAGCTAGGAGGTTTCTTCGCACAAGTGTCTACAGATCCCTGAAGGTGCATCTGAATGTCCACAGCGATGATGTGTAGCGCATGAGATTTGACGATGGTCCGATACGCGTGTGCTGACACGGCTTCGTGAAGATCAGAACGGCGGCCCCCGTCAAGCTCGACATAGTCCTGCGTCTTATAGTCCGGAGCCGGTCCAAGCTCTTCGTTAGCGATAGCGGCCAGATGTGTGAATAGAGGTGAGTCAGTCCGTAATGGGTCCAGATACTGCTTATGCTCATGAATGTGTTGCCAGACCACGTCCAGGAAGCGTAATAGTGACGCCAACAGCTGGGGATTGAGCTCAAGCAATTCCCTCCATTGCTGAAGCATATCGCAAGCGACACCGACGGCACTCACTGTTTTGGAGGGTTCTCCTAAGTCTTTCTCCTTGCCTTTGACTGATGACACCGGGCCTCGGAAATTACCAGTGACGAATAACCTCGCAAGCGCAGGTTCTTTGTCGATCGCTAGAGTGATGAAGTTCCACACCGCATTACGCAGCTGAGGGTCATCGTAAGGATGTTGCACTATGCGAACCAATGACAGGACGGTGGCCTCCGGATCTGAGAGATGACCGATAATGGTAGGAGGGGATCCTTGAGTCGTCGACAATGAAGAGCACAAGGCAAATAGTACTCGCATGGCCTCCACGGGAACCAGCGCACCCATACTCCTTTCCTTTGCATAGCGAGCGAGAGCGTCTATTGGGTCTACCCTAGATGGACCTCTGTCGAATGATGCGGTGCTACCACCGACTTTAGCACATAGAGTCTGCTCTAGAAGACAAGGATTGCTGGATTTGCTCGTAGACAGCTTGAAATTGAGGAGGAGCCGGGTCAGACACAGCTGGGATTCCATGAGATATATCAAGCGCCTGGCGTCACCAAACCGGCGCGAAGCATACAGCATTCCTAGCACTGTTCCTCCAGATGTCAAGGAGGACACGAGGGGTGTGATAGTCGATGTCGTCGCTTTAAAGAGAAACGCATCTGATATAGTCTGACTCAGCGTCACGAATGGACCATCCTTCAATGTAGGCGGCGAATGCTGAAAGATCTCTGTGTAGAATGAGGAGACCCGCTTGGCGATCTCGAAACGATCACCTAACTGGACATATTTCCAACCCATGTGCTCAACCCATATTTCCGCATGTACGAAGCGCGCAGCGCGCAATAAGACTTCCTCTTTGACCTGCTGCAAGCGGGGTGTATGCTGGAGGACAGCCAGGACAGAGGAGGACGCCTCATGAAAAAGCTGCTGGACCAGATGCAAGAGTGCCAACGTCATCGTGTAATGACCGGTCAGACGCTCAGCAGCAAGAACAGTAGAGGCACCCCCGACGCTTTTTTCAGACCCGAACAACGACGCCGTTGACCGCATGTAGAGCCACACGCGATTGGAGTACTTGGGAAGCGCGACCAGCGCAGACAGGACACTCATCGCTGAAGTGATCAAAGGGGTTCGCAAAGTCACCTTTGGTTGAGCAGAATATCGGGTGAGCGCTTCCTCCAGGATCATGGTGGCCAACTGAACGAGATCTGGGGGCTGCGCCTCAACCATAGTGTGGGCAACAACTGGGTCACCATTCTCCAAGGTCTCCAGTAATTGCTCCGCCAGTAGAGGGTTGTCCTGCACAACGCTGCGCATGAGGTCGAGAATGTGCACTACAGTAGTCTCATCTCCATTGGTGTCCATTTCAACTCCGATATCCTCCAATTTGAGTGAAAGCGGTCGGTGCAATCCACGCTGTGCGAAGGAGATGCTCTGATAAGATCCGCCGGAACCAGGGTGCATGCACCTGCGATTGACATAGTCTGTCAAAATTTCCAGCAAAACCTTCCACCCGGAATGCTCAAGTTGCCACGAGACCACGAGTAAATCGGCGCCATCTCCACTGAGTAGACGACCAATGGATTTTGCTGGAAGTGTCGTGCCACCTGGTAGCTTTACTGGTCGCATATTGGCATAGACCAAGCCAGCCCCCATGGAGGAGGATCCGTGCCGCTCTGGTATTTTCTCATACAGTGCATGTGCTCCTGTACATGTGCTAGCTGAAATGACTTGCGTGTATGTGGGCAATTGATCGAGGTAGTAGAAGACATGTCGGGCACATATCTCGCGATCTTCGTCAAGACCCTGGCCCTCGTTGGCGTGATCGGCAGTAGAGAGCTCGTCGGTGTCCAAAAATCCCGTAGCGCTCATAGCGCGCAACAGTCTGACAAGAGGCCTGACCTGAACAGGAAACCTCGAACGTGCGACATCGAAGATTGCGCGGCGAGCGACACCCTGTGACCAGTCAGATTGCCAGTATTGTCTACATATGCCCGCCACGGACTTGCTTTCGCTCCTGCCAAACAATGCGATCCAAACTTCGACGAGGGAATCAAAGTCAGGGATAAGCTCGACAGGAACAAGTTCGACGACTGCAATCACGAGGCCTGTGAAGTCCAATTGAGCTTGCTTCTGTTAGGCAATAGCGAGGAGTCATACCTTTGAGTACCGAGCGATACGCCACGGCATTCGGGTCTGTCAGCGTTGAAGCGGTCTTCCAGGCAACTGCGGTCACGAAGATCGGCGAACTGGTTAAAAGGTTGAACATCAATTTGAACAATCCAGCGTCTGGGTCTAAGCACGTCCTAGCCATCAATACATGAGTCGGCTCCCGATCTTTGGAATATGTTGATCGTCCGGGTTGCGGCACAAGCGATTCCACGAAGCTACGGTATGCCTCCGGAAGCTCCTCCATGTCTGAGGCGACTTGTACCAATCGAGATAATAAGAATGCCCATGCAATGAATGCACACGCGTAGTGGCTGTCTGTGTGCGACATTATAAGCTCGTGGATCTTCTTCAGCGATTCCGGAGAGGCCCAGTAAATATTTGTGTCCATAGACAACTCTATGCCTCCTGGTTCGGCTGCCCTTTCCAGCTCGAGTACCTCAATGGTAAGCAGAATCCAGAGGGCTGCGCAGTCACGCTGGAGCTGCATGCCTTCGTCATCCAGTAATAGCGAGGAAATCTCCTGGACTGACCCAAGATTAGTCTCGTAAGCGGTTTCGAATATATGAACCACTAATGGCCCATCACAGGGCACGTAGCTCCACATCGTCCAGAACAAAACTTCGAGTAACACGAGCTGCTCCTTCGCGTTCTGACGGGCCCATGCGGCACCCTTTCGTGGGTCCGCGCTCACCTGTTCCGGGAGGGTGGCTTTAGTTTTATGCACATACTCCTTGAGTAGGGTGTTGGCGAACGCTGTGCCATCAGAGAGGATTTGGGGGAGGAACTCCGTAGTGGCCGCATATGCCGGGTCATTCGCGTTCTCGTTGGCGCGGAAGAGAGGAATGAGCGCGCGCAGAACGAACAGTCGTTCGGAATAGTAGAACGGGGTGATAGCCTCGACAAGTTCCTCTACTAGGCTGGCATTTTCTCCGGTGCCCGCACGCTCTGGAAGTCCTTCATTGTATAGAAAGGACCGAAGAAGAATGAGAGCCTCAACCTCGTCAATTTGGAAGTGGGAGCTGATGGCGAAGACGCATTCTTTGTCGGCAGGTTCAACGCGAAGGACAACCCCATCTCGCAGTGTCACAGATCCGGAGTCGACCTCTTTTTTGGACGCGCCGTTTGGCTTTCCAAACGGCGTAGAGACATTTCCAAGCTTTGAAACACGCGGTTTGAGATATTCAGAAACTTGTTCTGGCGTGGTTCCTTCCTGGTGACCAGAGAGAATAGAATGGAGGTGTTGATACGTTCTGTGGTCTGTTAGTCGCAGCTAAATGATTCGTCCATCATAGCACCCACATATCAACCAAGTTTGAACGGTTTGGAGACTCCCCCGACATTTTACGGGGGTGAAGGCACCGGTGGCCACACTTTAGCTGGAGGTCGAAGACGCCAAGTCGCGGAATGAGCGCTTGACGCGTCTGCTCACTCTCCGTCCGCCACATCGTCCCGGCCTTTCATCCGAATTCGCGAGAAATGTCTCAAGTCGTAGGCAACGTAAGTTCATTCTGAGTACTCTATGCTTACTATACTCAATGAAAGTTGACAGACTGCTCTAGCGTACGCCAGAGTATGGCACCACGCCGACGCTTCAGACAGGATTCTAGGAAAGCTAGCGGAGCGCATTGCAATTGTACTCATGGGCAAACACAAACCAATTTTTGACCCAAGTGGTGTGTACCATGTTAAATCTACCTCGCGCGGCATGATCAACTCTTTCGTGGGCAGCGGACTGCGGGGACTATGTTGTTGTGACGAATGCACGAAAGATCAAGGTAACAGGGAATAAGTCACAGCAGCTCGTCTACCGACATCACACAATGTTTCCGGGTGGATTAAAAGAGATACAGTATAAGGATATGATGCTTCGAAAACCAGACGAGGTGTGTCTTGCGACTATCGGGCTCTCATCCATTGAGCTCATGCTGTTGGCAGATAATCCGGCAAGCAGTGTCTGGTATGCTGCCCAAAAACAAGCTGCGTGAACGGAGGTTGCAAAGGCTGCGAATTTTTGAAGACGACGATATGGGTTTATTCCAGCACAATATCCTGAAGCGATGGGAGGATGGTACTCTCCGCTAACTTAGAGCTAGCAGTGAATTGATCATGTCTCTGTCTTCATGGCTAATTACATCGGCATTGCAATATTCTAATCGGGTGTGTAGTCCTCGTCCTCCGAATTATTGTCCTCGTATGGTATCTCGAACTGTGGGAGGTCGACACCTCTGGTTTCCCTTCCGATTCCTTCAATATGGACGTTCTCAAATCCCTCGTTATCTTCGTCACTGGTATCTCCATCCTCAGCTGTGTCTTCATCGGAACCGAATAATCCCTTTGGTTTTCGACGGCGCCGACCATTTGCACGGCCATTAAGTGCCTTCGCTCCTTCCAATGCCGCCGTGTCCACTTCCCATTTATCTGGAATGGACGGCTGCAACAATTGGCGAATATGTTCCTGCACAAGCATGCCTGAACAAATAGCCTGTCAATTAACACACCATGAAGGCATCCCGTAACTGACCAATTGTCATAAGAGCTGAACCGTCAAACGCCTTATACATATTCGGTTTGTCGTTGCGCTGCAACCGGGATTGATTTCGAGACTGGTGATCATCGTATGTGTCCGATTCATCCTCGCTAGAGCTGCTTTCCTCATCAGTTGTGTCATGTTGCACATCGTCGTTATTTAATCGTCTATGCGTTGTCTCTATATTCTGTTCCGATTGGGACTGCTCTTCTCCGCCGGCCTGCAGTCTAGCCAACTTTCTTGCCATCTTCCTTTGTTGTACATCTTTGGTGACATCGCGAAGCTGTCCCATGGCATCATAGTATGCGCTTGCAAAATAGTGGATGTATTTCAGCAGGTCCTGCATAGTACAATGAATATTCCTAGGTATAATAGGGTGAAGTGCGACTCACGGATGGGGGCTTTAGCAGTTCTTCGTGAATGACATGGTCTTGGATCACGGATGATTGCCCAGCGGGCGCTGAGGCGGGCGTCGTACTGCTTGTACTCCCACCAGGTGTCTCTAAAAAAGTCCAATCTGAATAAAATCTGCGTCGTTTCTTCGCCCGACGATCTCTTAGGGTGTCATCGCCACCGTCTCTTGTGGTGTCTTCCTTGTCTTCGCCCTGTGTCAACCCAGCCCCAGCCAGATCATGTGTCTCGCCCTCATGACTGTCGTCCGCATGGTCCAAGTGAGCTATGGACCGTCGCAACTTTACCCTTCCAAGACCCCCCGCGTCCTGTGCAATCCAATTGCCTCTCACATCGCGGACAGAGTATTTGCCTCTGCGTGAAATTTGATTTACATCAGCGTTCTTGACACGAGTACCGTCCGGGTGTAGACGAAGAGCTGCATGGTCATGTACTGTATTGTACCGACGAGAGGACATCACCAGTTAGACCGACTTGGGCGAGGTGGAGCTTAGCCTGGTGTGTCTGGTGTTCTCGTTCTCGTTGAAAGCTATTTACTGAGTTTACTAAATAATCTTAGCATACCTTTATTTGACTGAAGCTTGTTACGATGCAATTATTACATCCCTTGTATACTACCATATGAAGATATAACATCTCCAAAAGAAGGCTAGCGGTGGAGGAAATCATCAACCGAATCCTCGGGTTGTTTGTGACGCGTGAACGTCCCGGGAACCCAACGGGCACCCATATTGCAACTGGACTGGCCCGAGCATTGTCCACAGCTGACCCTCTTTCTGGTTCTCCTTTCTCGTCTGCTATCTCGCACTCTCGTTCTGTTTTGATTTTTCATCTTCACTCTTGGATAAGACTGACGTCGTCTGGCATCTAACTCGGACACCATACACATTAAATCGCGCGAGTCGATATACGACTATACAAAGCAGAGGCCATGCCTCAATTTGTATACGTAGTCCACGAGTTTACTCCCGAAAATCCGGATGAGGTTGCTCTCAAAGTGGGCGAACGTATAGAGGTGGTTGAGAAGGACGACTTATACGGCGATGGCTGGTGGCAGGTAAGCTAATTAAACATTGTCTACAGGAGGTTCAAGCGCAGGAGACAGTATTTGTTTTGTGCCCAAATGACCATCGTACTTATGGTCTGAACGGCTTCTGCTGTCTTTATCTTCCCACTGGATTTTCCCAACACCGCCAGCCTGATGTTGACCACATTACACTCCTTTCTCGTTCTCCAGGGACGCAATTCTGCTGGAGTTGTCGGCTTATTTCCAGAAAGTTACACCTCCTCAATTCCTCCGAATACGTCGTCCGTTGGTGCCACCGCAAGCAGCGCGAATGGCTCCTCTTCGTCGTCCACCGTAGATGGTCCAACTGTCACGCAGATCACAAACCCCTCAACAGGCACACCAAGCTCTATACGCAATACTGCAGACCCCATTCTCAGCAATAGCACCGAAGAGATATCCACAAGCGATCGAGGAACGACTAGCAATGAAACAGGCGGGCGGGGTAGCGGAGAGATGATGCAGGCAACAATGACCGACGTTCAGAAAGCAATAGAGCAACTAGGGCGGGGAGGTGATGACGGGACAAGGAGTTTTAGCTTTGCGAGCTCCCACTCGCAGTCTACAGACCACTCTGAAGCTGAAGACACCGATAAAGAGGATGAAGATGGCGAGGAGCATGCTTTCGGCTGGTCAAGAGGTGCGCGAACGAAGTTGGCGCTCAAGGCGCAACAAGCAAATGAGGAGCGAGAGGCAAAGGAAAGAGACACATCTAGGCAAGAATTAAGACCAAGTGCGGATCCAACGACGCCGATGCGCATAGTAGCGCCGCCAATTGATGTCGAAGTGAGTGACGAGAGTGACGACGAGGAGGTGGTGCGCACTCGTCGCTCTCAAAGCCCTCCGCAGAAGAGCTCGAGTCCTCGTAGTGCCAGCTTGGGTCGTGTCAAATATTCACATATATCGGAAGAAGATGAAGAGCAGGAGGCGGCTGGCCTTTCGTCAAGGCACTCGCGATCTGCGAGTGCAACTATGAACTTCCGTAGATCGCCGCCACCAGTCATCACAGTGACCGAGCAACCGCTGCCTTTACGTAGCCAGGGATCAAGAGATAGCACGGCAAACATCGTTCCCTCGGAAGAGTTTATCGTACCGTCGCCAGCTGCAGACGAAAGTGAGATTCCTACAGCTCGAGCGGAACGGGCTACATTCCCGGACGCACAAATTAACCCGAATCCAGTCGAGGAGAACGAGCCCGCGTCCCCTGCTGTTCAGGTTGACGAACCTTCCCCTGTGTCGGAGACTAGTCTTGCAGTCCCCCCGACGGGAGGACTTGCTGCTCTCGCAAGGGCTACATCGTATCCTCCTCTGACACGAGCATCTCCCCTCACGACGCAGGCCGCCTCAGCTTCAACATTAAGCATGCCACAAATGGTTACTCCTACACCCAGTGCAATCCGCGTTTCTGACGCACCTTTTGCCTCACCATTGCCCTCTCCCAGTGCCTCGTCCTTCGCGGGTTCTATGAGCATGGGTTCCGCCGGCATCCAACAGACATTGACGCCTGCTACGTCACATAGGAATTCAGCAGACGCCAAAGGTGCAGCACTGTTGGATGCCAAGAAAGAAAGGCCGGAAGGTCATCCCTCAGAATGGTCAGTTGAGCAAGTGATTGAGTGGCTTAAGTCTAAAGGCTTTGACGAAGGCGTTTGCGATAAGTTCATTGGTGTGTTCAGCTTACGAAATGCTGATTACTGCGTATTCTGACCGAACCGTCTGAAATTAGAACAAGAGATCACAGGTGATGTCCTCCTTGAGCTTGATGCTAACGTGCTCAAGACCGAGATCGGGATCGTCGCATTCGGCAAGCGCGCACGCATTGTCAATGCTATCACCGAGCTCCGTCGTCCGTCGTCGATTTTCGAGTCTCCGTCGCACACGCCCGCTCGCGTGATGACGCCACGTTCACAAACTGGCAATTCGCTGCCTTACTCTCATTCTCATTCCGCCAGCATGCAGAGCTCGGCACCGACCCAGGCATCTTCGGCATGGGCTTACTCCCCCTTGTACGCACCGAGCGCTCAGGGATTCCCTAGTCCCGGTGTTGTGTCTATGATAAACTCAGAGGCACCACACACCGCTGATTTACAGCCGAAGAATGGATGGCCTACGAGCGAGGCTGAGACTACTGTTACTGCCGAAGAACAAGAGAGCGGCTCAGTCGAAGTACGAAAGGCTGCCACTATGGGTCTCGGCTTGGGACTGCAGCCATCGCTCATGAACGGAAAAGATTCGGTGAGATCCTTAGCGCCTTTACGACTGTTGATGATCCTGATTGTTTTGACCTTGCGACTTGAAATAGCTTCCTGGTCGTCTTGCTCTGTCGCCTTCGCCCAGCGACAGCGCCATAGCATCCACGACTGATGTTACTAATGGCACAACAGCCGCGGATGAGGAACGAGCAGTGATGAGCGAGGTTAGTGTTCTTTTGCATGATACGTGGATATTCACTCACTCACCAATAAAATTTAATTACTACAGAGCGACACGTTACCGGCGGATTCCAAACATAAGAAGCGTCGGTTTTGGCGTAGCGAGTCGGGTTCAGTCAAGGCAGGATCTACAATCAGTGACAGCGGGAGCCGACACTCGAAAGACACAGGCTCCGTTCCGTCACCACCAACCGCGTCAACCGCTGTATCCGCGCCTGTCTCGACGGCTGCTTCGCCCACGGACACCAAGTCCGAGCCCTCAAATGAGAGCGCATCCATTGTTAATAGGCGGACATCGAAGAAACGGGAAAGTGTGGACGGACGTAAGCCCTCGGACCGCTTGAGTCTATTCGGGACTTCTTTCTCAGGAACGCTAGGCAAGGGTGGGAAAAGCCGGAAGCCGCCCCCGAGGCTTTCCAGGTATGTTTAAACATCATTCCAGGGTTCAACGCACTTATGAAAGTTCCAGTACGTCGGAGAAGAACGAGAAGGAGAAGTCCCCGGAAGAGAAGCACAGTGCGTTTTCGCGCATTCGCGAAAAGAAGCCAGGGGGGCGTCCGTCGACTGCCGACGGGACCCTCAGAGAGAAGTCTCAGCGGATCCCTTCCATCAGAGAGGTGAATGAGAGTAAGGAGAAGGAGCCTAAACCGGTTAAGGAGGCCGACAAGCCTAAAGATAAGGAGGACCCCGCGGTACTGCGCAAGCGGACTGCATCTACAGTGGGTCCTACAAAGGCCACAGTGGTGCCTGTTTCTCCTGGTAAAGGCGCACCCGCGCTCAAGCCAGGTCAGAGCATCCTGGATCAGATCGGAACGCCTGACCACGAAGGCTGGATGCGTAAAAGGGGTGATCGGTACAACACGTGGAAAGCGCGATACTGTGTGCTCAAAGGTCCGCATCTATATATCCTTAGAAGCAAGAATAAGACGGTAGGCCCTGTTGTATGTGGATGGATTTGGTGCTTATGTTCCGGGTCTCATCAGGAAAGCAAGATCAAGGCGTACGTAAACATCGAAGGCTACAAGGTCTGCATGGATGAAGACCTCGATCCTGGCCGTTATGGATTCCGGATCATCCACGAGGGCGATAAGACGCATTGCTTTAGTTCAGAAGATCAGATCGTTGTCCGTGAGTGGATGAAGGCACTCATGAAGGCCACGATCACTCGAGATTACAGCGGTATGTCTACTTCATGAAGTTACATTTGGTCCCTGACTGTTCGTTGATAGATCTAGTTGTCTCTTCTTGTGATATCCCTACAATTCCTCTGGCTGTTGCGCAGGCCATGAATCCCGCGCCTCGACCACCCTCTCCTACGGCCCGCGCCGCCACTCAGCGAGCGATGCGTGCTGAGAATCCGCATCAACTATCTCAAAGGGACGCACAAGTCTTACTTATGGGTGTGCAAGCGAAAGATAAGGGTGGAGTTGAACGTGCGCGGCTGGAGTCGTTCTTTACGAATGACACGATATCAACCGCTGGTTCAGAACCTGGATCTCCGAAGCTGGCCACCTCAGGGAAGGCTCCACCCAGACCGTCGCGGGAGTTGAGGAGACTCACTTCTAAATCTGAATCGGTGAGCAGATGCGATTATATGGTTTGCGACTTCAACTGAGATTTACCTCAGCAAGGACCTGTTGACACTGAGTTGATCGATTGGGCGAACTCTCATTTACCATTGGCATTACAATTATCAGATCCAGCTGGACCAATTTTCGGTGGTCTGGCTCTCCTCAGACTGGCGGAGGATATCAAAGGCAAACCATCGTCCCCGCGGGTTCCAGACAGCGCGTTCCCATCTGGACCCAACGACGAGAAACTAGATGGACTGTTCAGGCTGTTCGACTTTCTCCTGGACAACGACGTAAAGATGGGTACTGTCAGCATTAACGACATTCGGCAAGGGAAGCATGAGAAGATTGTGCAGCTGTTACGTGCGCTGAGGGCTTGGGAAGACAAGCGCAAGACGATTGCGCGTTCATTGGGACCTGGTGCGCCGACCAACGGCCGATGAGTTGTAACTTGTGGGGGACGGGTTAGCGGTATAATGTAACTGTCGCGTATCTTTAGTTTGTGTCATTGTTCTACGGATAGGCTTTATGTATTTATTTCCTCCTCGATACCCTTTGAATAATTTCCCCCGTTTCTAGCCTGTCAAAAGTGTGTCATTCGTCGATCGAGATCCGACCAATAGCCGCTAGATTGGGCAGGCGGAGGGCGGGCGGCAAATGCCGATGCCTCTTCATACATTCTTCGATCGAGCAGGCAGGATGCAGCCCATCGAGCGCGCCCTCCTCGCCGCCGTCTGGGACGATGGACTCCAGCATCCGTGGCCGCCCTCGACCGTTGAGCTCGCGAAAAATGTCGTTAACGGCGCCTTCCGCGACCCGCTCACATCATCCGCCGCTCGAAGTTTATTCACAATTCACGTAAAAGGCACTTCCGAAAACTGCGCGGATCTCCCCCTAGATAAGTGGTTTGATTTTACCCCCACCACATCAGCCCTCTCCGAGGAGGACGAGCTCCTCCGATTAACTCTCGCAGCCGCATGTCTGCATGCTTTCATCCAGGCAAATTGGACGGGCCCTGATGTGGATGTACAGCCTCTGGAGGTTATCTCGGTTCCTCCGGAATTATCTCAGATTATAACTGAGGAGTTATTGAATCAAAAATCCACTGCGGAGCTTGCTTATGGCGGGGAGCCAGCGTACCATTTATCAAAAAACCCCATCTTCCTCCGACTCGCGAAACTCCTCTTCGACATCCCTTATCATCATTGCCAGACCGCGCCCTGGTGGAGACTTCGTACTTGGTTTGTCCACCAGCAGGTACTAGATGAACCTACTGCAGTACCCCCGGGCGTCTTATCATCTGTTGAGCCGCTGCTGAAAAACCTCTCATCCGAGCCCGATCTTTTCGGTGCTCTCACCCTTGAGCAAGGCCTGCTCGAGCATCTTCTGGGACACGACAAGACAGCGGCAGAGTATTTCGTCCGCGCGGCTCGCGCGACACAACTAGAATACGAACTTACTGGGGCCCTCGGAAAGCGCACCAAATTTCAGCAGAATGACATAACCCAGCTCGTCTTGCTCGCCGAATCCCGCCAAAGGGAGGACTGTCCACCCGAAAGCCCGGACACGGCTGAATCAAGCGCTAAATCGATGCCCGATGACTCTGATTCGGCGGGGAACGACGTAACAATTCCTGAGACCCTCGCCCTAAACGACGATACACTATTAGAGCAAACCGAATTTACGTCCTCTTCCACAGCAACCAACACCTCTCGCCTAAATCACATTAATCCGTCATCGCAGCCGGCCCTGCACCCACTAGACCAATGTATCTTGCTCGCCATGTGCCTTAATGTCCGCAACACGTCGCCCTCGCACGGCATCACCGCCGAGCAAATGTCCCCTTACGTCGCGCGCGTCATTTCGCATCCCCGCAACTGGTCGGTGCATACCATGGCCCTTCTCCTGCGCTCCCGCCTCGAGTCTACACGCACGCGCACAGTAGAGCGGTCCACGCTGCAGCTCCAGGCGCTCGTCGACCAAATGCCCACGGCCGACTCCCCAACGGCGGAGCGCCTGCGTTTCGTGCACGCGCTCCCGCTCCCGAGCCGCTGGGAGATGGAGCACGAGCTCGCCCGCCGCTTCCTCTCGCTCGGTGTCGTCAAGTCCGCACTCGAGATCTTCGAGCGGCTCGAGATGTGGGAGGACGTCGTCCGCTGCTGGCAGAGTATGGAGCGGCGCGACCGCGGCATTGCAATCGTGCGCGACCTCCTTGAGGGCCGCAAGGCCGAGGCGGACGTCGTCCTCGAGCGCGGGAAGGCCAAGAGCGCGACCGAACAGCGCCGCCGTACGCTTGATGCCGCGCGAGAGGCGAAGCTGTGGTGTCTCCTCGGCGACCTGGAGCCTGAGCACGCGCGTGAGCATTACGAGCACGCCTGGGCCGTGTCCGCGGAAACGTCCGGGCGCGCAATGCGCTCCTTGGGCGGGTTCCATTTCGCCCGGGCAGAATATCCGGAAACGATTGCATGCTTGAGGCGTGCGGTCGCCATCAACCCCCTGCTTGCGCGTTCGTGGTTTATCCTTGGTTGTGCATACGTGCGCGTCGAGGACTGGGAGGGTGCGCGCGAGGGGTTCACACGGTGCGTTACGATCGATGACGAAGACGGAGAGAGCTGGAACAATCTTGCGAGTGTCTACCTGCGTATGGGCGAGACGGGAAAAAAGGTCGAGCCGGAAGATGACGAGGCAGGAGACGGCAAGGTATGGCGTATCAAACATGTGACTGAGGCTGCAGCGTTTTGATCTTGCGCTTGAGCAGGTGGAAGAGAAGGTGGCGGATCTAACGATCTCCGATGAGTCAAGCGGGAGCATACCCTTCAGTAACAAGATGCTTGCATTCCGTGCACTTAAACAAGGGTTGAAGTTTTCCTACGAGAATTGGCGAATGTGGAACAATTACATGGTCATCGCGATGGACGTCGGCGAGCTATCGGAGGCGTGCCGCGCTTTAGGCCGCGTCGTGGAAGAGCGCAGCACAAAAGATGGCGCAGGATGCGTAGACGAAGAGGTACTAGAGCGCCTCGTAGATGCTGTCACACGAGCACCCGCAGACCCTGCAGAAGCTGTGGAGGGTGGCGGGAACAACGCTCAGCCCATGCACAATCCGAACGAGGGGCACGGCTTGCTAAGGCGCGTTACTGACCTATTCGAGCGCACCATTCTACCGCGTGTATCTTCGCCACGAATCTTTCGGGCGTGGGCGCGCTTGCTGACTTGGCAAGGACGGTGGGAGGACGCATTGAATGCTTACCTGGATGGATACAGATGCAGTGCCGCGGGGACAATGGAAAAGGGGGAGACAGATGTGGTGAAGTGGCGAGAGGCTGTGACGGAGGTGGAAGATATCGTCGATGTCCTGAGAAATTTCGGGCCACGTGCAGAGTCGTTCAATTGGAGGCTGCAGGCACGAAGCATAGTGCGGACGTTTATAGGACGGACGAAGGATTTCGAGGACGAACCGGAGTGGTCCCGATTGATCGTATTACAAGAAGACGTTCGCAAGGAAGGCTAGAAGACTGGTGGGCGGTTGTTGGGTTGCAATCAGCCCGAGTGAGGTCGGCAGGTGTGTTTGCCGTAGACTTGTGTGTGTAGGGTTCGCAATGGTGTGACACGAGGCCCTCACGGAAGTCATGTTCAGCAGGGAGGTTCGGTCGTCGGTGATAAGACTTGCCAATTGCGTGGTGGAAGGTATGTAATCGCAGCAAGCTAGATACGCAAAAATGTGTCTGGATCTCGGACAGACGATCAAATGGAACGAATCAAACACGTTATGAGGCGGGTATTAGAAGGAAGTAAGGGGGGGCAGTCCCCAGCGGCAACACGCAACTGAATCACCAATTCAAAATCAATGCAATGCGGTTGAGGGTCAACGTTGTCACGAGTTCCGTGATAATGGCGAGTGCCGAGTGTTGGACGGTCAACCTGGCATGGAATTCGTCTTCGAGTTGACTGATCTCCCACAGCGCCACCGTGAGCCCCTTACTGTCACAGCACTGAAAATCTGGCTAAAGAGAATCCGATAACTGTGGGGGGGCAGGCAGACGCACCTCGAAGCGTCGTGGGGCGTCCCGTCCTCTCCACTTATACTCTTTCCCGTTCTGGGCAGTGAAATACCGCGAGCTGCACGGAGAATTGTAGAGCAGAATCAGCGATAAGAAGCAGGCCGATGAGTGCGGGCCATTGTGCATACGTGCTATTCTCCTTCTTCTGGCGCCACGCGTCTACCATGGACTGCTGTGGGCTGTTGCCGTAGACGAGATATCCCGGAGTGCGCGAGGGGCCAAAGTAGAAGTAAGAGTTGCTGGGGCCCATGATTTTATCGGCGTTTTGTTCTGCCCATGGTTTCTCTCGTGTGAGTCGCATAATGAGGTTGGGGTCTTCCTCCACCTGCGTGGGGGCGGCACCGTTAATTCCGACGGCCCCGGGACGGGGTACGGACGTACCATTGTCCTGCATCGCGATGCGACGGTCATCAATAGGGGAGGGGCGGAAGGGCGGGAGAGACGTACACAGTGAAGGCAAGGCGGCTCTCGATGTCCTCAAACCTGGCGTTCCATGGGTCTACACTGTATTGGAGGAGACTACAAGGAGCTGACATGATAGAGCGGAAAGCAGACCGAGCCCGCGGATTGCGCACGGGGGCTCATATTCTGGCGGCAGAGGTTCGTATCATGAATTCATAATCATCTCGTTCTGAACAATGCATCCCAAATAAGGAGGCGCGCTGAGCCGGGAGCCACGTGCGGGCCACGAGTGCGCCATGGCCTATCGATTGGCTGCAGCATGAATCTGTAACACGACGGTGGTGATCTCTGAAACACATCATCTTTTCTTCCCTTCTTACCCACGATTATATCTCAGCGAACCACCTCTTGATCTCGACATCCACCAGCAGGCGGATAGCGGCACCGTCTGGGCGGAATGAGCTCTTTCTGCCTCTCGCGAGGCTAGGTGGGCTCTAGGAAAGATCATGTCTTGTTCTGCAGCTCGTAAGGACGGTGACACGACGACGAAAACGTAGCTACACGACCTGCGGGTACGTAACACTGGGAACTGGGATCTGATCTCGCTGGCTATGCCGTATTCCAGGGCGGACGCGAGGACCTGTCTGGACGACCAGGGAAGCGCCGTGTGCACCGCATCTGGAGCAGAAGTATCAAATCGGATACAAGAAGGTGTTGGGCGCAAGAGAACGCACCAGGGAGGAGTTAGGGCGATGGTCTGGCGGCGCGTGCATGCGAAATTCGGCCCAGCAGCAGGTCAATCATACACTGAAGCAAGGGTCAGCTCGCATCTCGGCTACGGTTCTTGATCACAGGATACGCACCGTGCACAATCCCTGCGTCATCCAGGGGAACATGCGTCAATATATGCTCTCCGGTCTCCGACGACAATACAGCCGCACCATAGAATAGCGTCCACACTAGAATAAATGAGAACATGTTTTCCTGACTCGGCCTCACCAGCTCCCACCACCCGCCGGGTATATATTTTGTCGGCTTGCCCTTGCACTTCACATAGAGGCACGCGGACGTAAAGAGGGTCGACAAAACGAAGAGCGCAAATCCGAGCGCGTTCTCAAGACCGAGGATGCCGGCAGCGGCGCCAGCAAAGCAAGCAGAGAGAAATTTGAGTGTAGAGACGTGATTGTTGTTGTACTGGACGTTGGGCGGGAAGAGGAGCTGCGCGGCCTCGTCGGGGGTCGTCGCGGTGGCGGACATCGTGGTCGACACTCAACCCGTGTGACCGCATATCGATCGACCGGGATCACGACGCGTCACGCCCCGTGTGTCACACCCTCTCCAGACTCCAGCTGCCAGCCCCAGCCTGGCGTGACAAGCTGAGAGACGTCCGAACTCGAAATCTGAGCGTCGCCGGCCAACTCTCATCCTCTCCTCCATCTCCCATGCACGACGGCCGCAAGATTAAAGTCGGCGTCCTCGGTGCAACCGGCACCGTCGGCCAGCGTTTCGTTGTCCTCCTCGCAGACCACCCGTTCTTTGTCCTCCATGCCCTCGGTGCGTCGCAGAGATCAGCAGGGAAGACATACGCCCTCGCAGTAACATGGAAGCAAACGAGACCCATCCCCGCCGTCGTACGAGATGTGGCCGTACACGAGTGCAGCCCGGAGTTTTTCAGCGACTGTGAGGTTGTTTTCTCCGGTTTGGACGCCGATGTCGCAGGCCCGATCGGTGTGTTTCCCTGCCTCGCTCCCCTGTTCGCAGCTAATGCGCCTCTAGAGGAACGTTTCCGGAGTGCAGATTTCGCCGTGTTCTCAAACGCGAAGAACCACCGACGAGATCCCAATGTTCCCCTCATAGTGCCGCTGGTCAACCCGAGGCACTTATCCATGGTGCACCAGCAGCGTGCTCTGCATTCACCACCTCTGCAAAAGGGTTTCATCGTCACCAATGCCAATTGCTCTACCACCGGCGTTGTTGTGCCCCTCGCCGCCCTTGAAAAGGCCTTTGGCCCCATCGAGTCATGCATGGTCACCACGATGCAGGCCATCTCAGGCGCCGGCTACCCCGGGCTGCCCAGCATGGACATCATCGACAATGTCGTGCCGTACATTAGCGGTGAGGAGGAGAAGATGGAATGGGAGACACTCAAAATCCTCGGTGGGATCACCGAGGGCGACGACGGCCGCAAGGAGTTCGACATGCACGCGAAGCAGCCCCTCCGTGTCTCCGCATCCTGCAATCGCGTCCCCGTCATCGAGGGCCACACCGAGTGCGTCTCGGTGCGCTTCGCGCGCAGGCCACCGCCGAGCCCGCAGCAGGTCCGCGAAGCCCTACTCGGCTTCACGTCTGATGCCTGGACATTGTCTTGTCCGTCCGCTCCGCGGCACACAATCTTCGTGCACGAGGAGGCCGACAGGCCACAGCCGCGGCTGGATCGCGACTACCAGGCGGGTGCCGGGGTGAGCGTTGGACGTGTCCGTCAATGTAGGGTGCTGGACATCAAGTTTGTCGTGCTCGCAAACAACGTCGCCATTGGTGCAGCCACGAGCAGCGTTCTCAACGCTGAGCTTGCAGTCTGCAAAGGCCTTATCTGAGCGGGAGAGGAGTGGGAAAATGTAGAACGAAAGATAAATGTATGATTAATGGGGTTGAAGGACCATCTACAGGCAAGATTGGTTGTACTAGAATATGCGAAGATGATACAATATCCTTCGCTGCCAAGAGAGCCCGAGTATCTAGGGAAATTGCCGAACCCGTCGGCGTGCACTCGCGCCGACTCAGACTGAGCTCTCAGCCATCTTCGTCTGCTTCATCTTGCTCCTGTGTCTGTTTCTTGCACCTGAGTTTAACTAACCTGTTAGTGCGTCTGTATTCTGGTGTAGCACAGACAATTGGTCAGATCTGCACTTTGCAAACTTTGCCGCGTAGTCTCAGTTCCCGCCTAGCAGACGTGTCGGCTGATAACTGCACGGTCTCAATTTTGTTGCTCTCAACTGGGAAAACGCCCATAACATGTCCCAGCCGTCGACTTCGACGAGCCAGACCGAACAAGACGCACTCCGAGCTGCGACATTCCAGCGTCTTCATCCTAAAGTCTATCTTGAACGGTTCCTTGCAGAGAACGTCCGACCCGATGGCCGCGGATTCGAAGAATGGAGGGACGTCTCGGTGAATGTAGGTCCGTGTTATACAGTCCCATGAAGGCGCTCTCTCATTTTAATTCGCACCCAGGCTCGATATCTACTGCCGACGGGTCGGCACTCGTCCGTCTGGGGGACACGACGATCGTGTGCGGTGTGAAGGCAGAGATAGCAGAGCCTGAGCTGGATAGTCCAGGGGACGGGTTTCTTGGTGAGTCCGTTAGTCTCCCGAGTGCCCGTAGCATCCCCTCAAGACTGTCGCGCAGTTCCGAACTTGGACCTTCCCGCGATTTGCTCTCCAAAATTCAAGCCAGGTCCTCCCACCGAAGAGGCACAGGTGCTCTCAGACAGGCTCAATGAGGCGCTCATTGCGTGAGTCGCTGAGTGGTGATTTCGACGGCCTACGCCGTGATTGACCGACGCACGCGGCAGCTCCGGAATCCTGCCCACATCGTCTTTATGCATTGCGCGAGGCAAGGCGGTGTGGGTATTATACGTCGACGCGACGTGTATCAACTACGACGGAAACGCGTTCGACGCGACACTGTTAGCCATGGTGGCAGCCCTAAAGAACAGTGCGCCCCAGCTCGACTGGCCCGCTGATTGTTTTCTCACATGAAATATTGGACAGCTCAACTCCCCGAGGCGACGTACGACGAAGAGACAGGCCGCACCACCTGCTCGCGCAAGGTCAAGCAGCCGTTGCAACTCGGCCGATCGCCGACCTCAATGTCCTTCGGCATTTTCGACTCGTGCGTGGTACTCCCACAGCCTTTCCCATTCACTTCTGACCGCACTTCACACAGAACACACGTGCTTGCGGACCCGACGTCTTTTGAAGAGCCCCTGCTGGACACCACGCTTTCCGTAGTCGTCGACGAGAACGGAGATCTGGTTTCCGTTGCCCAACTCGGGCTTACGGTTGTTGGAGGCCAAGATGTGCTGACCCAATGCATTGCTACTGCAAAAGAGAATCATTCTCGTATATATAGCAGAATATTAAATCAATAATCCCTTTCGCCTTAGAGCATATACACATATTTGAGCGAGCTCAGCAGCCTTGTCATCAAGGGTGTCTGGATTTGTCATAGTAGTGGCGTGCAAGTTCTTTGCACTCACTTTTGGGGATTGTCCCTCAAGCCTGCAAAATGTGTGTTGAATAGTTCAAGGTAAGCAATCTTCATGTTGTACACTCACTCCTTGAGTTATAATAAAGCTCAATTAATAACAGCATATGGTTCACTTTCGGCACCCTTGAGAGCTGGAAGCTTCAAGAACTGTCTCAGACACCTACACACCACAAGTGCACTGTATTTTATTTTTCTGCACCAGTGTACCATCTGTAAAATGACCATCAACCCAAAGATCAAAGCAACAATCAGCCTGGTTGTTGCCAATATTCTACAATTTGAACCAGTCTGAAACCCTTTTATTGTCTTTAGCCTCTAGTCTTGTCAGTATAATTTCTGCTTTCTCTAACTAATTACTACTAAGGTGTACACATAACTATGAGATCATCAAGGTATAGTCAAGGTATAAGATGTAGCGAATAAGTTACTGTTGGCGCACATGCACCAGTCTCGACATCTACGGCGATGCGTTTGCTCGATTGTGCTGCAAATACCCATTGATCAAGCTCATCATGTTGCCCATCTTAGGCGACTCTTCTGGCAGCCATTCTCCGTTGTTCACGCACAGAACTTTCATACGCTCGGCGTAATTGAGGTCCGGGAGGAGTTTCGGCGTAATCAGGAAGTACTGTCCGCTATCGGCCTTGCAGGTGACATCGACAAGCGAATTATGGACGGCACGCTCAGCTCGTTGATCCATACCCTATAACAGATGCTATGGTTAGCTAGCTCCCTTTAATATGATCGTGCGGAGTGCTGACCTGGTTGATCTCGTCGACAAGCGAGAATGGCGCACGAGCCTCCTCGGTAAGACTCATCAAGTAGAGAATGGTGGTAAGAGATCGCTCCTAAAGCAGGGGTCAGAAAAGAAGCAAGTGTAAATGGCTTACTTACTCCTCCAGACTGTCTTTCGCCTGTCAGAAGCTGTAGCTTCTCGTGGTCACGGAATTTGACCAAAATATCAATAGCCCATTTATCGTAGTCTTCATTCTCGCTTATCCTGACCTCGCCAGCACAACCCAGTCCTGCATAGAATGAGCGTTGATTCGTGTTTGCGAGTGGCAAAATCACTTACGGTCGAAGGCTGCGGAGAACTTCTGGCCGATACTTTGTACCAATGCCTCGAGAGCAGGTTGCCAATTATTCTGTGTGCCATTAGACATATACCAATTGATCGACAATACAGGACATACTCTTGCGGACTTGATCTGCCGTTCAATCCGCTCGATTCTCTTCTCCCTGTCTGCAATGGTCGTACTCAGAGCTTCGATCTAGTTGATGGCAGATCAGCGACATCGGAAAATCCCAAGGTAGAAGGACTGACTTCGGCCTGACGCCTCTTGTACTGATCGACGACACCTGCGTTGGTCTGATTGTTCAGTTCCAATTGAGCCTTCTTCGCAGCGAGTTCCGTCTGGACCTCATCAGCCGTTTTCTCACTTGCCTCTCCGCTCTGGGGAAGTCGCTCAGGGGGACACATTCCCATACAGAAAGAAAGACGAACCTGCTCCATCAAACGGAAGCGCTCCCGGATATCATCATCGACCGAGTCTAATTTTTGTTTGCTGATCTCGAGCTTCTCTTTAGAATCTTGTTTCGCAGCCTCATAGCGCTTTTTGGCTGTGTGACAGTCCAGTCGTAGCAGGAAAACAAATAATGATTGACCTACCTTCAGTCCATCGGGCAAGAGCTTTCTGATATTCTTCGTGTTTCTCCTTATGCAGCGCCTCGAGAGCGACTTTGTTAGCAGCAATCTGGGTTGTTTGCAATCCCAAGCATGTTGCTTCTTCTTGCTCATTGATCGCTGCACGAATGAGAGTCTAAATTGATTGCGTCAGAGCGGACGTTATGTTGCGCATAAAGGTTGTCGATACCAAATAATCCTTTGCATGATCGGCTCGTTTGCGTGCCAAATTCAGAAGCTCTCGCTTCAAGCGAGCGCGTTCCACGTCTACGGAGGGCTTGAGACGCAAATCGTCTAGCTTGGACACGTCACGCTCTATGACGAAGATGTATGAGCAGAGTGTGCGAGCAGAAACCAGGGGACTTACCCATCTTCAATTTCAGATTCGTGAGTCTCTTTTGCTGCTCCAAGACTTTGCTGATGCGAGATTGAAGCCCGTCCTAAAGTTGTTATCGTACAGACGTGTTAGAACAGTCGGTGAAGTCACTGACGATTTGATCCTTGAAAACTTTATCTTCTTGCCGGATGCCGGCCTCTTCTTCAGCAAGTTGCGTGGCCTCATTCTCACAAGCTAACACCGTGTCCCTAGCCTCGGCAAGGGCCCGCTCGACACGCCTTTTGATTTCCTCATCGACTGCGTTTTGCATGTCATCAGTGCAAAGCCCATTGTTGAACGGCCCGCTTACCAGCAACTGACACGAGGTTCTTTGCTTGTCTGATCTCTCTAGTGGAGGTCTGCGCTAAACGCTTTCCATACCTCGAACGGCTAGCACTGTTGAAGACGTTTCCGACGACATAGTTAGTAGATCCGTCGCCGCTAGACATAATCTCCATTGTACGAGCGGGATCTACGATGCGCGGATCGAGAGCAATTGCCTATGATAATGACGTCTGCGATAAGTCGGACAGTGAGTAATCACTGAAATCTACTTACAACTCGATGAAGTTGCATGTTGTTCCTCAGAAACCACTTCAGACCTTCAGGACAGCTGACGTAGTCAATCGCATATCCGTCAAAATGATATTCACGCATCTGAAGCAAATGTGAGGAACATCCGCGCATGACCGTCAAGTACACTAACCTCCTGTTCAGTCAAAGGCGGAGCGCCTACCAGATTCTCATCCACAGGTCTGAACCACGTATGAAGACGGACTTTCTTCCCAAGAGCCTCTGGTGTGTCAGCGAATACGTGATTGAACAACCGATAATCCTCCTCGCATTGAGCAACGAAAGTCTAGCAAGATATTAACAGTAGAGACACAACATCGGACTCGATCATTACCTTCAGTTGAGATGTCCCAAAACAAGCTTCAACAGCATTGACAAACCGCTTGTCAGGAACTGTCAAGCAAAGAATGGGAGGCTCAAAAACTTCCATCTTGAATCGGTGACGATTGGCTCTCAACCATCGTACGGCATTGGCACAGTCTCCGTCCCATCTAGCCAGGCCTTCTAATTTCCTATGATTGGCGTCGTCTAGCTGTCTCAATCTATTGAATGCGAATTTGTCAAGCAATACACGGAATGTACAAACAAGCGACTCACTGATCTCCATTCCGGTCCACAAGGTTTCTGGCATCGGATGCCTTAGATACGTTCATCTTCTGTCTATCCTGCAGGTCTTGAATTCGATTCTTGAGCGCCGCACGTTGAAGGCTCACGTGTTTCTGCGAGAGATAAGTAAGCTGAAGTAAATCTAGTGATATCCGCGAAATACTTACAAGCTCGCGATGGGCCCCCTCTAGATTCTCCATAGGCGGTGGATTATCAATATCGTTCTGTGCACTGTTAATAGCTTTCTCCAATCTCGCTATTTCTTTGAGCCGGTTTCTTTCAGCAGTCTTCAGATTCTCCAGCTTCGTTTTGAGATCCTCAGACGATTCACCCTGCGCATAACGTCAGAACGTATGCATCTCAGCTACTCGTCCGCATGTACCATCTTTTCTGCTTCACCCCACTTCCGCGAAATTGAGTCAAACTTCTTGCGAGTTGAAGCCTTCTTCAAGTTTCGCCTCTCCTCATACTCTTTCATTTCCTTCTCCAGCGCGCTGAAACAGACTTAGATTATAGGAAATAGAAACGTGGTGGACATACTTCTTCCGCTCCTCTATTGGCGCATTCCTAGCCTGTAATTGCTTCACACGATCGAGCAACTTCTTCTGCGCCTCTTTGGCAGCTGTGTACACTTCCTTTGCCTCTATGTATTCTCTAAAGGGTAAGAAAAGCTCGAGAAGTTCAATCTATCCCAGATCAGCGCATGCGTACTTAGATACAATATAGCACCTACGTCACGTTCTATCTGACGACGCTCTTCGTATTTTTTGACTTCGCGCTCTAACGTAGCATTGCGGTCTTGCAAGGTCTTATGCTGGTCACGGGCAGTATTGAGGAGCTACACATTTGCGTGAGTGACTCACAAAGAATTGAGAAGGCAGCGAAGATCACCTCGAGCAGCTGCTTTAAATCCTTTCCTGAGCTGATAAGCGTATCATGCCATGACGTTAAGTTGGCATTACCAGCTGCACGCTGAGTTTCTCTCAGGAGCTGCTGAGGAGACATCTGTGCGAATTCTGACACCTTGTCTTGTGGCAGGAACGTACTACAGATGAATTTATTCGCCGAAACGAAGTCGTTACATGTTTGCGCTTACCAGAGATTGCTGATTTGGACATTGAGCTGAGCCATGCGAGTTTGGATTTCACGACCCGTGGCAGACTGGCCGTTCAGGGTGAAAGTCGAGCTCTTGGTCTTCGCGGTCAAAGTGCGCCTGATAACCAAATTCGATTTTCCTTTCGGGCCTTTAAGCTCAATCTCAATAAATCCCGAGTCCGCTCCAATCTTTACAAAGGAGTTCAAGTCCGATGCGCGACCGAGTACCTAACGTAGCAAGTGTGACAATTGTTGGGCTAAGTATAATCCTAGAATAAGTATCGCGGACTCACATTTGGTGGAAAGTTTAACCCTAAACATATAGCACATGCAATGGTACTCTTACCTGTACCGTTCGGCCCAAATATCATGTTAAGGTAAGGTCCAGGGCGGAACTCCACGGAATCGTATGTAACGAAACTCTCTAGCTTGATACGAACAATCGATCCCGGAATGAAGCTAGGTGAGCATCCCGGAGCACCGCCGGTCAAATGTAGATAACTCTAGTCAAATCGAGATGAATGCGTACCCATCCGTATCGCGGGGAAGTGTCTGTATGCGCTCCTTTTTTTCTGGCTTGGGACTAACAGCTGGACGCGAGTCGCCTACGGTGTTCGCTCGAGCGCGCTTTCTTCCCTTAGGGGACGCGTCCTCCTCGTCATCGTCGCCTTCAGCTTCCTCCTCCCCGTCCTCCGCATCCACTTCACCTTGATCATACTCCTCGGCATCTAGAGCATCGTGCTCTTCCTCGCTGTCCACGCGTCGACGTGCGGTCTCCTTGCCCTTCGCCATTCTCCTCTGATTCGGCTGTTCTGTCTTGCCTCTGTCGCGATTGGGAGCTGAGTTTTCCTTCTGAGAGTCGTCGGTATTATGCGATAGCACCCTACGGGCCATTATTAAAACATAAAGCGCGTCGCGACGGAGGAAGTCGCTGTGGCAAGTCACAATGAGCGCGTTTGGCGCCCGTCTCGCATCAATTCAGGGCAGGCGTTTTCGCACAATGGCCCACACCTTATTCGGTATTTCCCGACCCTATCAGACTAGAGGTGGTGACTCGCCTTGGCTCGGAGGTGGCGGTATGGCGTCCAGAAATTTGAGTCAGTAATAGTTTGTCTAATCGCATCGCATAACATCGCCTTGAACAACATGCCAGTATTCGTGACAGGAAATGCGAACAAGTTGAAAGAGGTTCGCGCCATTCTCGCGGAGTCGCAAGTCGAGATAGTCTCGCGCGAGCTCGATAGTGAGTCGCGGCTCTCCTTACCAACTCTCTTAATATCACTGACTTGGATTATAGTTGAAGAAATTCAAGGAACTACTCGCGAGGTTGCCGCTGCGAAATGTCGCCGTGCTGCAGAGCTACTTGGTGGGCCCTGCATTACGGAGGATAGTGCGCTTTGTTTTGAGGCACTCAATGGACTGCCGGGGCCGTACATCAAATACTTCCTCAAGGAGCTCGGCCATGAAGGTGAGTGAGGTTCATTAGAGTGTCATCTTATCTGACACGGAAGGATATTATTATACAGGATTAAACAACTTGCTCGCAGGCTTTCCAACTACGGCAGCCTGGGCCCTTTGCACATTTGCTTACAGCGCTGGACCTGGGACTGAGCCCATTTTGTTTGAAGGCCGAACAGACGGGCGCATTGTGCCCGCTAGGGGTGACGGGAAATTCGGATGGGATCCAGTCTTCGAGGCTGATGGTACAGGCCAGACGTATGAACTCACATTCATTTCATTGAGATCCACGGAACTGAACGCAGCCACAGGTACGCAGAGATGAGTGCGGAGCAAAAGAACAAGCTCTCGCATAGATATCGTGCATTGAATAAACTACAAGCATACTTAACAACTCTCAGCTCATGAGCTACATCAATGGGCGCAATTTCTTTACAAACGTGCGTAGAATAGAACGCAACATAGGCCATTCGCGGTACGTACAAACGTTAAATCACAGGTGGCTCGATGATCTCATAGTTTGGCACCAGAACTTGATGTTTTTGACTTCTTGTTGAATGGCGAAATAGTCTGGATTGCAGATAGAAGTAGACGAGATGTCTTCTTCTCGTATACCTTGAGAACACAAGATTGATGTAAGTAGCAGCTTCGGGAAGCTGATACATCAAGACCGTTCACCTCGGCGCGAGCCGCCATCATCGAGCCACCAACAGAAAGCGTGGTACTGACCATCCTCAGTTCCATTCCCCTATACAAACGGATCTCAGCACCATTGATATGAAGACGAAAAACAGCCTGCACACATTCTAGCGGCGGAATGCCACACTAGATTGAAAGTGGCCGATGTGCCCGTAGCATCGATGCCGGTCATGAGTGACACTATAAATAGCGCCGAGAAGGTGCCCCTTTAATCGCGATGCTATGAGCGCAGCCGCACAAGTAGCAGAAGATGACGATTACACATCGACCATGGTCATTCCAAACGCACCCGCGAGGACACCGTGGACGTTGAGCATATCTTCACGCGTCTCTAGTACAAGCAGCCTGATTCAGAGCTGATCTGCGCACCTTCGGTCACTGTAATCTCACAGACAGTCTGTCCCTGCAACGGCAGCTTTCTCAGCCTGTCCTGGGGCAGATCCTCGGGCAGCAGCTCCGCCTTTCCGCTCGCATCAATCCATCTGACATACAACTCCGTTTGTTTTAAACCGCCCAGTTCTGAATGTGCAAAGACCCGGCTCCCTGGATGGTTTGCTATGTGGTAGGCCATGAGGTTAGCAAGGTGTCGCCTGTGCTCGAGGGGCACATTGCCCTTGATGCTGGCGGGATTGTCGTTCGGAGGGGGCGCGTCGGGCAGCGTTTGGACTCTCGAGAGAAAGTTGCTCATGGTTTGCATTCAAGGGGCGGAGAACGTGGAGCGCTCTCGTATTGCCAATCGACTGGTTTTGCTTTCACACCATGGTCGTGGGTACCGAATTACACCGCGGGCGAGCTTCGGCCCAATTCAGGTTCTGTTCCATATAAGGCAGTCGTAGTTCGCCTAAGGTTCGCCACCGCCACCACCGCCGTCAGCTGAGCCCCTCAATGTCATGAACTTGGATGATGCTTGACCGCGTACGAGTTGGCTTCCAATGCACTATGTGGGTCAAAAAACAACTCATAGATTGACTGGGCACTTTACGTCTACACACTGCACAGATATTCGGCACTTTGAAACTGCTGGTGGGTTGTCGCTGGTTCTGAGATGCGAACACTTATTCGATCACCGAGAAATGTAGAAAATAGCGGACAGCATGTGGCTGACTCCCTTTCGCAGTGCCTCGGTACGGCTGTGAATCTCCTACGTGTGCTTAGACCGATCCGCGCGGCAAGCATCGAGGGCTCTCAGGCAACATCGCTGTTCCCGATCCCGCAAAAAGCCAGTCCAGATCCAAATCCCCCATGTCGGATGTGCGGAAGGCGGATATGGTCCTGGATCGGTCGGGCTATACCAACGCCATCATCCGCTGCTCCCATCGCCCGCTTTCCTGTGAGCCGCCTTCATACCCGACACTTGGTCTATATAGTTCCATCCCAGCGTCCGTGATGCTAAGTTGACCAAGTTCCAAGTCGCATGCTCTTAGTTTTTACTCGCACTCTCTTGCTCACTTTTATTTCCTCCTCGCCATCTCCTCGCCATCACCCTCGTTCTCGCCATGGTCCAGTTCAGTGCCATCTTGCCCGATTTCAAGGGCCTCATCATCACTTTGGAACACATGCGCTTGCGCCTCATTAAGCGTTTAGGGTCCGGTGCCTATGGTGTGGTGTACCTTGCATACGACAATTCGCTCCCCTCAAAGCCTACTCCATATGCTGTGAAGTGTCTCCTGAAACACCCTAAAGAGTCAGATTACCATCACTTGCAGCAGCGCGAGATTGCATATCACAAGGCAGCTTCAGCACATCCATGTGTCGTCAAACTACATGGCGTCATTGAAGAAGAGCACTATCTCTATCTGATCCTTGATTACTGTCCTGGCGGTGATTTGTTCAGTGCTATCATCGACCACGGCATGTATGTCAATGACGATGTGCGCGTGAAGAGATCATTCCTACAGCTCCTTGACGCCATCCATGGTTGTCATGACTTGGGAATATCTCATCGTGATCTGAAGCCGGAGAATATCCTTTTGTCAGGAGATGGGAGTCGTGTCTATTTGACCGACTTTGGCCTAGCCACGAAGGCAAAGTTGAGCGCCAGCTTCGGCTGTGGAAGCTCATTCTATATGAGTCCAGGTATTTTCCATTGATATGCAACACAGCTCCCATGCTCACCCCTCTATCCCAGAATGCGCCGGCGCAGATGTAAGCAAGCGGCCGTTCGTTACATCAATCTCCGATATCTGGGCACTGGGGGTCATCCTTGTCAACATGATCACCGGGCGCAACCCGTGGCATATCGCGTCTACCCAGGATACCGGATACGCCAGCTACCTCGTCGAAGGAAAGCCGTACCTGCAGCGCATGCTCCACATCTCGCGGGGCGCCGTCGACCTACTCTCTCGTATATTCGTGGACAATCCCGCGGAGCGCATCACTATCCATCAGCTCCGTGCTGCAGTCATCGAAATCGACACATTCTTCCCCACCGCACCGAACCTCTGTCCGCCGGTCAAAACGCTTCTGTCCTCATCACGTCCCGTCGGCTCGGTGGACATCACCGATTGCCTACGTGTAGGCACCGGCGCAAGCGACGCGGCCGAGGTCAAGATCGTCGACATTCGCCCGATATCGTCTCCCGACGACAACGACAAGATCACTGTGCCGAAGAATATAGGCACGCCCCCAAAGGCCTTCACTCCGGTCGGAGACGAGTCGCTATTCGTCAACGCTTCTGACTCTCTGTTCACCGACGACTCCGGCAGCGATTCAGAGAGCAGCGGGCCTGTGACCCCGCAGACCCGCGCGGTAGCGATCCCTTCGCCCAATATATCCTCGCTGCTTTTGGAGTTCCCCGAGGTCCCTCCCGACATCGCTGTGCGGCTTTCCGAGCGTAATTCAGCAGCGCGCAGGGCTCAGGACGCGTCATTGACGATGAAAAAGAGGAAGTTGCCCAGATCGTGGGAGCGATTCGTGCAGAGAATAAAAGTGAGAGTCTAATGTCGCGAAGTTCGTCGGGGGGTGCATTATACGATTGAACGTGCTGGTCACACTAAGTCGTGCAGAGGAATTTAAACCAATATGGATGTATTACCAATACCGTGCGTGATGGAATTTATTCATGGCGGCGTTCGGCCACAATCGAGAGGTCTTCGAGAATTTGTGTTGTGCTCAGACTGAGTGGCCCTATGAGCCTCAATTTGCCTTCTGATTTAATATCCTAAGACCGTGTGGACAAGTAGTGTTCCGACGTTGTCTCATAGATCGATCCGTACCGATGCGGAGACTGCGGCGGTGCGAATTGACATATTAATGATAGACTGGCTTCTTCTTGTTAAAATCGATTAGGCGATAAGTGTTGAGCAACGATGGACTAGTTTGCCCGAACCAGAATTCCAGAAATCTGTGCCGAGAGTACAAGGCTTGCTGTAATAAAACCCCATCCGACTTAGCTTTTGGGCGTAGCAACCCCGGCTTTTAGCCTGCCACTTGAGACATAGCAAGCATAGCGTTGACGATCATTGATATTCACTCTAGCTGAGAGGAAATCAAATAGCGGTTTGTGAGAGCGACCGAGTAGAAATGAGACCTTAAATCGAGAGCAGGGAGAACAACAGATGAAGATAGACGTATTCGAAAGCACTCGACAAACGGAAACTCAAACGCACGCAGGTAGTATACATATTCCAATGACAAATCAAATCCTTGCTTCGCGGGTGGAAAGTCCACCAACATCAGTAAGGCTGGCCATTATCGTGCCACCGCCAGTGTATCGAATCCAAGAACCACCGGGGCTTTCCCTGCACACCCAGCCGACGCGCCAGTTTATCCAAATCATCCGCGTCTGGGAGTCGATCTGAGGTAAGATCGTAGTTCGTGAATACAGAGACCATGGAGGGGGCGCGATTGTGGAAGAGCGCGCCGGGCAAAGCAAGTCTATCTTGCGTGGCAGGGACCTCTTCTCCAACAAGTTCCACCACCCTTTGCATTGTCCTCAACACGTCCCATCCCGCGAGTCTGGCCGCATATCGCCCTTCAGACTCGTGCGGAAACTTGTCAGGATTATATCTTGCAGTCAGGATCGCCTGTTCTGGGGAACTGGTATCGTACACCCTCGTGACCGTAACATTTCTTTCTTCCTCGTCCAGGTCCTCGTCGTCCCCATCGTCCAAGAAATATGGGCAATCATTATACATCACAATGCAGTCGAACTCCTTGGCAAGCTCGACAAGAACGTCTTCATTGGCGATCCACCCGTAGCGCATCCTGGGCGGACGTAAAGGGTGACCTAGAATAGGTATCAGAATGCGAGGCAGAGTCACGTATGGCTCATATTCAGACGCGGCCGATGCATCCTGGGGTCAACGTGAGCCGAGCAGATTATTCTCGCATATGCCGACACACCTTCCGAGTTAACGGCAGCCAGGTAGGCTTGAATTGAAATGTCAACTGAGGTCGAACACCAGGAGGGTCCAGTGAGGAGTGCTGCACGTTGGGGATGAGGTATTGATGCTTGCAAGCAGACATGAGGGCAGTGAGTACATAGAGGCTGTAGCAGACAGGGATTGTTGAGTTCAAGTTGAAGCAGATTAAATCAAGGCGCCACAGACTCATCAGCCACAGTACGCGGCCTAGTGCCACGCTCCAACCCCCATGTCACGTATGGTCTCGTACCCAAACGTGTCGAAGCGAATTGGGTACAAGACCAGTGACGTAGATGACTCACAGCCACATCTTTTTCCAGATATGCCTACACTGGGCCTCTACGGCGAGGATAAATATTATACGAAACGCGGCTTTTGATATCGTAGGAGCGAACAGATGTGCGCTGGTGGCACTGAGCGACCGCGTGGTTTCGGAAGAATGCAATGCGCCGTGCGGCGGGCACGAGACAGCGTAGACTCCTCCGACCTCTCAACACGGAAGAGCCCGCGCCCTGCTAGTAGTTTTAGCTGCTTCATACCGGAACGGCAAATAAGGGGAGTTTGGACGCAAATATCTTGAAGGTACCGTTCTGCATTCATGCGGTGGCGAAAATCAGCAGTGAACGGTTTGACTGGGCACTTTGCTACGCGTTGAAAGGCTCTGCTGCATGAGGCCCATCAGATCAAACCAAGTCTCCACCGATGTGAATGCTTGTAAGGTGTATCACGATCGTGGTTGAACATGACAAATTATAAACAGTGATACCGTAAAGGAGTTGTCGTGGAGACGAAGTATCCCAGACCTATTTGCTCATGTCGCCCTCCATTTAATTCTCGCTCAATACTACTGCAGATTCGGCACTGAGTCTTTGAATGCAACGAATTGCTATTCGGACTTACTCGTCCATATATGCATATCGGAGCAGCAAGGAGAAATGCATCTACAAATTGAAAAACGGTCGCATCCACAGTAGCGTGGACAACAGACGAACGTAGAGAACAACTAAGCGTATTCGAAAGCACCGGAGAACTCAAAACCCAGCACCTGCTAATAGAACACAAAATTCCATGCTTCGAAATTCAGCAATTAACGAGGTAATCAATAAGGCTCGCCATTGTCGCGCCACCGCCAATCGGACGAGTCCAAGTACCACTGTGTCTTCTCTTGCGGACCTAGTCGCTGAGCTACTTCACTCAAATGTTCTGCCGCAGGAAGTCGTGCAGTGGTCAGATTATAGTTCGTGAACATCGAGATGATGATTGGGATGCGATCGAAGAAAAGTGCACTTGAAAGAGGCAGTGTATCTTGAGAGGCAGGAAATTCCTTCCCGACGACGCTCACTACGCTCAGCAGTGTCCTCTATTGGTCCCATCCCGCACGCCTAGCGGCGTATCGCACTTCGGACTCCCGCGTAACTCTTTCTGGCTTAAATCTGGAAGTGAGAATCGCCTGTGCCGGGGTGCTGTTGTCGTACTCCTCCTTCTCTACATAATTCTTTCCTTCCTCGTCCAAGTCTTCGTCGTCGGGATCGCATACGAACGTCGAGCGTGTATACATCTTGACACAATCGAGCTCTTTGGCCAGTTCGAGAAGAAGATCGATATCAGCAGTCCACCCATAGTGGATGACAGGGGGCCGCTGTGGGTGGCCTGGGATAGGAATCAGAACGCGAGGAAGAGTCAAGTACGGTTCGTATATAGAGGCAGCCGAGGCATACTATATATCATCATAATCATGATGTGAGTCAACCAGCCACTTCATTTCATACCACAAATGCCGACACACCTCCACGCGCAGTGGCTCCCAAGTAGGCTTGAATTAGAATGTCGAGTGGGACTTAACCCCGGGAGGATCCACCGACAGGTGTTGTACGCTGAGGGTGATTTTTTTTTTTTTCGTTGAGCAGACATGGGGAGGAGAGCGGACAAAGGTTACCAAATTCACGTTGATCTTTGAGCTCAAGTACTATTCCAGGATTCATCTACATCGTGATGGGGTCGATGCCAATCAAAATCAACATGGACCAGCCACAATATTCCGGTTAGGAAATCGTGGACAAGGTATTTCGAGTCCTGACGAGTGACCACTCGCCTACGCCAGCCAAGGCCAACTGAACTCCACTTGGCCACTCAGTACTGTTCGCAGCGGATGGGGCAGCTGAGGCGTATTATATTGATGCGCTGTACGTGTATTACACTGCATTGTACGAGAGCAACGAGCTGGTTAACTGGTTCGGACATCAGCTAGGAATAAGATGGGTTTACCATCATCTGCGCCGAAGGACAACGCTCGCTGTAAATAAACTCAACCTTTGGGCGTATGCAACCCCCTTTGGTCCGCCAATCAAAGCTTAGTGATCATTGATGTTCACTATAACTAAGTGGAAAACAAAATAGCGATTTGCGAGAGCGAGCGAGGAGTAACATCTCAAATTGAAAGCAGACGGAGGGAGGGGGGAGTAACGGATGAGCACAGAGCACCTAACCGTATTCAAAAGCACCTAACAAACGGCAACTCAAACGTATGTGGATCATTACATATTCTAATTACAAGTCTTCTTGCTTCGTGGGTAGGAATCACCGAGCATCAGTAAGGCTGGCCATTGTCATGCCATCGCCAATCTGATGAATCCAAGAACCACTGAGCCTCTCCCTGCAGACCCAGCCGGCGCGCCAGCTTGTCCAAATCGTTCACATCTGGGAGTCGTTTTGAGGTAAGGTCGTAGTTCGAAAAGGCCGAGATCATGAAGGGAGTGCGATTGCGGAAGAGCGCGAGGGGCAGTGCGAGGGTACCTCGAGCAGCAGGTTCCTCCTCTCGCACAATGTTTACCACCCTCTGGAATGTCCTAAACACATCCCATCCCGCGCGTCTGGCCATGTACTGCCCCTCAGACTCACTTGGAAATCTGTCAGGATTATATCTTGAGGTTAGGATTGCCTGGACCGGCGTGCTGTTATCGTATTCTTCTTTGACCACAGTCCGTCTTTCTTCCTCATCCAAATCCTCGTCGTCGTCCAGATCCTCGTCGTCACCCAGATCCTCGTCGTCGGAATCATCCGAGTAAGTCGCCGGGGGGGGACACATTGCAACGCAATCGAGCTCTTTGGCAAGTTCGACGAGAGCGTCTGTGTTGGCGATCCACCCATAGCGCATCTTGGGTGGTCGTAAGGGGTGACCTGGAACAGGTATCAGGATACGAGGCAGAGTCCGGTATGGCTCATATTCAGAGGCGGCCGGGGCATCCTAAATTCAGCGTGAGTTAGGCCATTTATTCTCGAACATGCCGACATACCTTTCTGCACAATGGCTGCCATGTAGGCTTGAATTGAAATGTCAAATCAGGGTGGCCACCACGTGGATCTAGTGAGAAATGCTGCACGTTTGGGGTGACGTATTTGTTCTTTCGAGTAGACATTGGGATGGGAATGTGCGCAGAAGTCTAGCAAGGGGGAACGGTCGCTGAGTTCATGCTGAGGATCTTCCAACTTAAGTACTTCAACATCACATGAGCTTGGCGCCGATCGCGGATCAGCCGCAGCATCCCGATTGAGTAACTTCACGAGGCTTTCCCTTTGTCCGACACTCCCATGCGAGAGTTTGTAGCTGCGGCCATGAGATCGCCACTACATATGTAGTTCCATTTCAAGTATGTTCTTTGTCCTCACACACCTCGTCGTGCGGCGCCACACGACGTTCACCGCAATGACATGTTATACCACGTGGCTGCTGCAGCTTCCTAAGCCACATGGCTGGGCATATATAAATCCTTTGAACATACGATATACATTTGTTTTCCTAGGACACACTTGCTCTACTTTGTGATTTCATCCTGTATATCAGGTACGTGATGCTACCTGATCTCGCTCAATGCTCTGAATTGATCTTGACGCGGCGCGGCATCTTAGGTTTATTCCTGGAGGGATGCCATCCGATCGTGACAATTGGCCCCGTCATTGTGTCGTAAAATATAAAGATTATATGGCATCTATTCGAGAGTTCGAACAAGACGCGAGGGAATCTGACTACGAGAACGACCTCTACTTGGGCTGGGACGTCGTGCTCAATAACTTGTCGTTACGAAATACTCAGAGGCGGGGTAGTGATGGCAAAAAGCTTTATCGTATTCTAGTACATCCTCAGCCAGCAATGAGCTGCCCTGATGGATTCGATCCCAACGCTGTAATTGAAGAGTCAAGTAAGATCCTCATGGCTTAAAGATTACCTGATTATCTTTTGCTGACGTACATCATCCATAGCCAGAGTGTTGCGCAGCCATGCATCAGATGGCGATTTTCAGGAACTCTCTTCTGAGTTTTTGGATCTGACGTTATCTAGCATAGCAAGTGATGTCACAGTAGATGACCCAGGCTCAGCCATTCCGCATCCATCTCAAAAACGTCCCACACGCTTTGTGGATCCCAAACGGATTCCTGATTTTAACACTCTTCTATTTCTTCCTGACGGTGTCTGTCGACTTCTTTTCCTTCATGAGATCAAGCCCTACCCACACATGTTCTGGCGCGGAGACGAGTTCGACGAATATTCGCTCAACTCTAAATTCGAAGAGATGGTTCAGCAAGTTGTTCAGCAAGCTCAGGTTGCAGCTTATCATTTCAGTGCCGAGAAGGAAATCCATGTTATGTGTTGCATTGGCCTCTTTTTTCGTGTTCTCACATTCCCGAGAGCAAAATTACCACCGTTCGGCCAAGTAGTTCGCAGTTCGGATCAGCTCGAGGCCATTCTATCGTCCCCCTTTCGGGAATGGACTTACCTACTCAGAGAGGACAAGAAGGATTATCACAAAGATTACAAGCGAGTATGGTCCGACGTGAGGAACGCCAAGTCTCAGGCGGAGAAGCAAAGGAATAGGAGGGGCTAAAAGAGAGATTGCTAATTTGTCATAGCCAGTGGACAACGATTTCGTTGATGTCGAGTCCATTGGCATTAGCTAGAGTCGGAACACAGGGCGCTGTATAACTCATTTTATGACATATGTTGTACTGTGCAGGTGAAAACGGGCGGAGCGAGGAACTGACGGCGAGACGGTGGCTGTATTCAACTAAATTGCATCATTGGACGGGCGACGCACTGGTATGTACATGATCGTGACACTCGCAGTCTCCGTCACAGTAGTACAATGTATACCAGGAACAAACAAAATTGACTCACTCTCGTTGCCGAAAATTTGACCCTGTGTACTCGGACTTAAACTTCAGATATATTGCCCGCAGTGAGCTGGTGGCACTCCTACAAGCAACAAATCTGGCAGGTATGCTTAAATTTGCCTGAGGACTGTTCCTGGAGGTTCAGGTTCTACTTGCTCAGCTGACATGCGGGCTCTATCAATCATCCAGAAGTTAGCCAAGTTGCAATTTCGTCTCAATCGAGCGTTGTGGCACTCGTGTACGCACGCCGTTTGTTACACGAGTCTCGCGCTCTAATTCCAATGTTCTCCGTAAGTGAACCCAATCTGAGACCAATTCAAGTTGGCGTAGCAATTCCTTTTGGATCGACATTTGAGATGGATCAAGCAGAACAATCGTTAATGACTTTACCAGTGCTGCCAGAGAGAAGGAAGAATAGTGATTTTCAAGAGCGAACGAGCTTCAATAGCATCCGCAACAATAGTATAAAACAATAGATGGACGCATAGCTAGAGCATCTCACCGTGCTCGAAAACACTCCACAGGAGGCCCAAATGTATGTGGATAGTATATACACTCCAATGGCGAAACGATATACTTTATCTCACAGGAATCAACGAGCATTAGTAAGGCTGGCCATTGTCATGCCACCGCCAGTCTAATGAATCCAAGAACCACTGGGCCTTTCCCTGTAGACCCAGCCGGCGCGCCAGCTTGTCCAAATCGTCCACGCTAGGGAGTCGTTTTGAGGTAAGGTCGTAGTTTGTGAAGGCCGAGATCATGAAGGGAGTGCTTTTATGGAAGAGCACGAGGGTCAGATCGAGGGCACCCCGAGCAGCAAGTTCCTCCTCTTTCACGATGTCTACTACCCTGTCGAATGTCCAAAACACATCCCATCCCGCACGTCTGGCCATGTACTGCCCTTCAGACTCGCTTGGGAATTTGTCAGGATTATATCTTGAGGTTAGGATTGCCTGGACCGGTGTGCTGTTATCGTATTTTTCTTTGATCACAGTCTGTCTTTCTTCCTCATCCAGATCTTCGTCGTCGGATTCATCCGAGTAAGTCACCGGGGGGGCACACATTTCAACACAATCGAGCTCCTTGGCAAGTTCGACGAGAGCATCTGTGTTGGCAATCCACCCATAGCGCATCTTGGGCGGCCGTAAAGGGTGACCTGGAACAGGTATCAGGACACGGGGCAGAGTCACGTATGGCTCATATTCGGAGGCAGCCAGAACATCCTAGATTTAGCGTCAGCTAAGCACATTATTCTCGAAACTACTGACATACCTTCCTGCACAATGACTGCCATGTAGGCTTGAATTGAAATGTCAAGTCAGGGTGGGCACCGCGAGGATCTAGTGAGAAATGCTGCACATTCGGGATGATGTACTTGTTCTTTCGAGTAGACATTGGGATGTGGATGTGTGTAGAAATCCGGCAAGCGAGAAAGACCGTCACGTTTATGTTGAAAATCAACTTAAGTAGTCTTACTGTGAACTTGTGGCCGACCGCATCGCATCTCGGCCCGGGAGGGCCTTCCCTTTGTCCAAGATCTTAGACGGTGACTTTGTGGCCGCGGCTATCTGGTCATTTGTTGGCATCAAGAGCCATCACTACCTCATCACTTAATAAATAGTGGTAGTAGTACCATTTCCACCATCCCCACTCACCTAGTCACGCCGTCCCCAACCCACACAACTGGGCATACATAAATCTATTGAATATACATACGAGAAAAAAATACATGTTACAACGACAGCTTCAGCATTTCAAAGCGGACCTTGAGTAGAAGTCAATAAGGTTGGCCATTGTCATCCCATCGCCATTTAGATGAGTCCAAGTACCACCGAGCATTTCCTTGCAGACCCAGTCGACGCGCCAGTTCATCCAAAACATCCGTTGTGGGGAGTTGTGTGTTGTCGAGATCATAGTTTGTAAACACTGAGATTACGATGGGTGTATCATCGCAAAAGAGGGTGCTGGAAAGAGATAGCGTGCGTGGACAGGCATCAAACCCCTTCGCAATAATTTGCACTACGTTGAGCAATGTCCTATATTCATCCCAGCCTGCCAGTCTGGCTGCGTACTGGACTTTGGATTCTCGCGATCCTCTTTCAGGTTTATTTGTCCCAGTAAGGAGTTCCTGTGCAGGAGCACTGTCGGCACACTCTTTGTCCACAGTATCTTCGTCTTCCTCATCCAAATCATCATCGTCAGGACCGTATAAGTCCGCCGAACACATATACATCCTAACACAGTTGAGCTCTTTGGCCAGTTCGAGGAGAAAGTCGATGTCGGCAATCCATCCATAGTGCATGACAGGCGGGCGCAGCGGATGATCGGGAATAGGAATTAAGACACAAGGAAGGGTTGGATATGGGACGTATTTAGAAGCAGCCAAGGCATCCTTGATACGACGTGAGCCAACAATTTCATGTGGCAATCACAAACATACCTTCCTGCTTAGCAGGTCCCATCTAGGCTTGAAATGAAATGTTAAGTAAGATTTGACACCAGGAGGGTTCAGCGAGAAATGCTGCACGTTAGGGGTGGTATATTTCTTTTTGTGAATAGGCATGAGATGCAGAGTGCGGAACTGGGAGTTGTCGGGCTCTCATGGCGATCTGTTTCAACTTGAATACTTCCTCGGCGCTTATGCTATCCGAGCTTGGCGCGGACTCTCAGATCTCAGCCACAACTTCATCCGAGTCTCGAATTGGTATAGTAGGAATACTGGCGGACAAGGTAATATCTCTTCAGGCATGTGGCTGGGTTGGTGTAATTGAACCCCATCCAAGGCGAACTTCAATGGGCGTAGTAAGCTTTTTTGAACGGATGCGGATCTAGTGGAACGATCTTTGATGTTCACAGTGCTGAGAGAAAGAAAAAATAGTGATTTACAGCTTTAATAGCATCCACAATAACAGCAGATAGGGAAATATGTAGGCGCATAGCCAGAGCATCTCACCGCGCCCGAAAACACCTCACAGGCAGGAAGCATAAATGTATGTGGGTAGTATACATACTCCAATGGGGAATTTGAAATGTCATACTTTGTCTGACAGGAATCAACAAGCATCAGTAAGGCTGGCCATTGTCATGCCACCGCCAGTCTAATGAATCCAAGAACCACTGGGCATCTCCTTGCAGGCCCAGCCGGCGCGCCAGCATGTCTAAATCGTCCACGCTTGGGAGTCGTTTCGAGGTAAGGTCGTAGTTCGTGAAGGCTGAGATCATGAAGGGAGTGGAATTGCGGAAGAGCGTGAGGGACAGTGCGAGGGTACCTCGAGCGGCAAGTTCCTCCGATCGCACGATGTTTACTACCCTCTGGAATGTCCTAAACACCTCCCATCCCGCACGTCTGGCCACATAGTGCCCATCAGATTCATTTGGAAATTTGTCAGGCTTATATCTTGAGGTTAGGATTGCCTGGACCGGTGTGCTGTTATTGTATTCTTCTTTGACCACTTCTTCCTCATCGTCGTCCAGATCCTCGTCGTCGGATCCATCCGAGAAAGTGGCGGGGGCGCATAATACAGCGCAATCGAGCTCCTTGGCAATTTCAACAAGAACCTCTTCGTTGGCGATCCACCCATAGCGCATTTTGGGTGGTCGTAAGGGGTGACCTGGAACAGGTATCAGGACACGGGGCAAAGTCATGTATGGCTCATATTCGGAGGCAGCCAGAACATCCTAAATTCAGCGTCAGCTAGCACATCATTCTTGAAACTATCGACACACCTTCCTGCACAATGACTGCCATGTAGGCTTGAATTGAAATGTCAAGTCAGGGTGGGCACCGCGAGGATCTAGTGAGAAATGCTGCACGTTCGGGGTGATGTATTTGTTCTTTCGAGCAGACATTGGGATGTGGACGCGTGTAGAAATCCGGCAAGTGGGAAAGGCCGTCAAATTTATGTTGAAGATCAACTTTAGTAGTCTTACATCATAGTATGAGCTTGTGGCCGACCGCACAGCATCTCGGCCCGGGGAACGCAGATTCATGACCGAGCCTTCCCTTTGTCCAAGAGCCTTGCACGGTGGCTCTGTGGCCACGGCTATCTGATCGTTACTACCTAATCACTTAGTAAATAGCAGTGGTGGTAGTACCGTTTCCACCATCCCCACTCACCTGGTCGTGCGTCCCCGAGCCACACGACCTGGCGTATATAAATCTATTGAATATACACGTACGAGAAGGAAATACATGTTACAACAACAGCTTCAACGTTTCAAAACGGCCGCCAAGTAGAAGTCAATAAGACTGGCCATTGTCGTGCCATCACCATTCAGACGAGTCCAAGTGCCACCGGAGCATTGCCCTCCAGACCCAGTCGACGCGCCAGCTTATCCAAACCATCTGTGATGGGGAACCGTGTATTGGCCATGCTGCTTTTCTCTTCCCCGTCCATATCTACGTCTCAATTGCATACGTTCGTCGAGTGTCTGTGCACCTTGATGCAATTGAGCTCTTTCGCCAATTGACATCAGCTATCCCCCCATGGTAGTGCGTGACGGGTGGCTGTAGCCTATAGCCATGAATGGGAGTCAGGGTACGAGGAAAAGTCCAGCACTATGTGGAAGCAGCAGAGGGCCATCCTAGATACAACGTGAGCCAACCACTCCACATACCTTCATGCGTAGCGGATACCACGGGTGCCTGAATTGAAACGTCAGTTTGGACTTGAAGCCAAACTTTAATGAGCATAGTAACTTGACACTTAAGACGTATAAAGTAAAACGATCGTTGATGTTTACAGTGCTGAGAGGAAGACAAGATAGTGATTTCCAAGAGTGAGCGAGCTTCAACAGCATCCACAATAACAGCAGAGACCAATAGATGGGCGCATAGCTAGAGCATCTAACCGTGCTCGAAACACCCCACAGAAAGCCCGAAACTACGTGGTTAGTATACGTACTCCAATGATGAAACACCATACTTTCCCTGACAGGAATCGACGAGCATCAGTAAGGCTGGTCATTATCGTGCCACCGCCAGTGTATCGAGTCCAAGAACCACCGAGGCTTTCCCTGCACACCCAGCCGACGCGCCAGTTTATCCAAATCATCCGCGTCTGGGAGTCGGTTTGAAGTAAGATCGTAGTTCGTGAATACCGAGACAATGGTGGGGACGCGCTTGTGGAAGAGCGTGCCGGACAAAACAAGCGTATCGTGAGTGGCAGGGACCTCCTCTCCAACAAGTTCCACCGCCCTCTTCATTGTCCTCAACACGTCCCATCCCGCGAGTCTGGCCACATATCGCCCTTCAGATTCGTGCGGAAACTTGTCAGGATTATATCTTGCAGTCAAGGTCGCCTGCGCTGGGGTGCTGGTATCGTACTCCCTCGTAACTGCAATATTTCTTTCCTCGTCGTCCAGGTCTTCTTCGTCCCCATCGTCCAAGAAATACGGAGAATCATTATACATCACAATGCAGTCAAACTCCCTGGCAAGCTCGACAAGAACGTCTTCATTGGCAATCCACCCGTAGCGCATCTTGGGCGGCCGCAAGGGGCAACCTGGAAGAGGTATCAGAATGCGAGGCAGAGTCACATACGGCTCGTATTCAGACGCGGCCGGGGCATCCTGGGGTCAACGTGAGCCGAGCAGATTATTCTCGCAAATGCCGACGCACCTTCCGAGTTAACGGCAGCCAGGTAGGCTTGAATTGAAATGTCAACTGAGGTCGAACACCAGGAGGGTCCAGTGAGGAGTGCTGCACGTTGGGGATGAGGTATCGATGCTGGCGAGCAGACATGAGGGTAGTGAGTAGAGGCTGTAGCAGACAGAAATGGTTGAGCTCAAGTTGAATCAGATTAAATCAAGGTGCCACGGACTCATCAGCCACAGCACGCCTAGCAAGTGTCACACACTCCCAGCCGTAGTGTCAAATGCGGGTTCATCTTCATTTTGACCGCCGTGAACAGCTTAGTCGTAGACTTGTTGAACGTTTCCCTTGGCATTTCCAAAGGCTTGTTCAGCAGCCGCAATCCGCTCAGCTTCATACTTCATCTATGTATATGATCATCTACGTGAGCGAACTATAGTCTAGATAGCAAGGTTCACTTTGAGCGCACATCGTGAATGGCCTCCAAATGGGACTCGGATGGCCAGACCCCTCTCGGCCCGGACAAGCTCTCAGGTCAAAGGAACTGGAAACCGCGCTTGAGCAGGCTCGAGCACTCCCGGTAAGCAGTGCACGACATAGCCCCCTTGAAGGTCATTCCGCTAGAAATGCGCTCTGTGAGCACGTACTTTGTAAGTGCACTCGCTGTTTGTACGTTCACATCATCCGCAGCCTTCCATCGTTTTTTCCCGACACATTTGGACACAGTGAGTCAGGGAACGTGTATTGTCCAGCCTTGTGGCACGCTCAACTCACGTCTATATACTTTCATCACAGTTCTTTTCAGGTATGTTCCTTTTGGACATAGAAGTGAGCGCATCCATCGATATCACACTATTCAGATAGGACAGAACCGGGAGACGAAGAAAGTTTGCGGGGCAGTAGGTGTCGTGACCCAGACGTGTTTGCACGTCTGACAAATGCGAGAAGTGCGCATGAATTTTACGATTCGATGGCGAGTGAGAGTGTCCTAAATTGAATAGGCAACTTGAACTCAACATAGCCGCCAGCGTGTAAAGCGACCAGCGGCAAGACTAGTGGCCAGAAGCCCTATATGATCAGGACACATGAAGCCCTTAGCATTGAGCGAGAGTATGTGCCCTTATTCATATTCGCTCCGCTGAAGAATATTGACGAAATCGAGACCGTGCGCGACGAAGTCCCTTACATGTCGTCGCTCTTGCAGGCTTCGGGTATTCGTATCTGACCCTCACGTGTCAGAACGACTCCGGAAATAGTGTGGTTCTTGGCTAAAATGAAGCTCATTCCCTCATACGTGAGGCTGAAAAACGTATTTCGCAGCAAAGCAAGTAATATCCGAGTGCACAGCATTCGGATCGCCAGCACGAGGATGTTCTGCTTCACCGCTTACAACCCAAGGGTTCAACGCAGCTACCATCACAGACCGCCATGATATTCTTGCTGACGCTCGCGTATACGATCTTTACCGTTGCCATGTATACCGTCTGGTGGCACAAACCCCTTGACGTCCAATGTCCTGTCCGTATTCCGTACTGCTTTGATCCATACCCTCACTCAGAGGACAGGCCAGGAAAGTGGGCCACAGAAGTGTGGTTCATTCGACTTTTGGTCTTCGTGATGGGCATACAGGACGATGAGAGGAATATGCGCCAAGATAAGCATGCTTTGACCTTTTATTCTGGAGATTGGGAGGACAGAAAAGAAGTCGGCTACATGAGGCTCAGCGCGTGGGGCTTGGTGATGCTGGTCACGATGGTGTTCGGAGGGATGCACTGTATTGCGTGGTCGTATGCGTTTCCGTCCCACTTGGAGATGCTCATCTGGCGGATGTCTGCGCTGTCTATAACAGCCAGTGTGGCGCTGCTGGTCGAGATCGCGGCGTCCGTTGCATCGATCGAGGGGGGCTTGGTTCTAGTGCGTATGATGCCAGGCCTCGTTCTTTTGTCTGCATTCGTCGTGCTGCTTTGGAGCATCCTGTTGTACGGCATGGCGCGCGTCCTTTTGCTCGTTCTCTCGTTCGCACCACCAAGGGCTCTCCCTGCGGGAGCGTACCGGAACGTCCAGTGGACTTCTTTTATTCCACATATCTAGTTCCATACTTAGTGTCACGTACCTACACATATGTATCTCTCAATGAGACTCAGATAGCCAGACCCCTCGCAAAGGAACTGGAAGTCGGTCCGCTTGAGCTTTCCTGAAAAGCTCAAAATTCGTCTCGCTGGAAAGGCATTCTGTTTATTCAAACTTTGTAAATATTTCCCATAGGTGCACTTACTGTCTGTATGTTTCTATGGCCCATAGTCCGTCATTTTTGTCGTGTACATCTGGACATGAGTTGGGGAATGTATACACACCGTCCAGTCTACTCGTCGCAAATTGTCTCGAGTACTTCTTGGGACTAATATAATATGAGCGCATACATCAACTTCACGCTATGATTCAGATCAGACACACCCGGGACATGAATAAAGTAAATGGGGCAAGACATGCGAACACATCTAGCAGATGATATCAGCTGCTCAAAAGGCGCACGAATGGGCTTGCAAATTCATGAACGACTGTAGTGGATTAAATACTGTACATATGCATACTCAAATTGATAGTACACCAAAAAACCACCGAACGTACCGAATCCAATGAATAATCTACATCCACCTGTGTCGTACATCCAGCCTGTGTATCATCGCAGCTCCTTTGGCGGCACAAACTCGGGGATCAGTCCCCATTCAAAGTGTTCGCTCTTGAACGCCTCCAACACTTCAGCCGGGAGCAGCTGCATGTAATTATCTGGAATCATCGACGCGCACTTGTCGACCCCAGGCTTGCACCTTATTCGCGCTCGCGCCGCGACGAAATCTGGTGGGCCTGATTGGATTTGTGATGCGGGTTGTGACTGAGCAGGAGCAGCTCCAAACGCAGACGTTGCCTGTGCAAGGACCGAACCAAACGCGGATGCAGGCTGTGACGACGCTGCAGAGCCGAATACAGACACGGGCTGTTGAGTGGACGATCCAAACACGGACGTCGCCGGCTGGGAAGCCGGAGTGCCAAATGCTGATTGCACCGCATTGTTGGTCGAGCCAAACGCACCCTGCGAACTAACCGCAGATGCGGCGGGTTGTGAACCGAAGGCGGAGGCCACTGGCGCGGATGCAGACGACCCGAAGGCAGAGGGCTGCTGGCCAAATGCGGATGGCGCAGCAGTCGTGCTCGAAGTGGGCGCAGAGCCCGAATTTGCGAGCGCACCGAAAGCAGACGTTGACCCGAATGCAGGTGCTGTAGGGGCTGTGCTTCCAAATGCCGAAGGCGAGCTAGCTGGTGTCGTGGTTCCCAGCGATGGCTGCCCAAAGACAGACCCACTCGTTGTGCTCAGGGCGTTTGCAGCCGCAGCCAAACCAAACGCAGAAGCCTGCTGGCCTGCAAAGGCGGAAAACGCGCCCCCGCTTCCACTACCAGGACCAGCGCTGGTCGAGGAGGACGGATTTGCAAAGGCACTGAATCCTCCTGAGGTGGACCCCGTAGAGCCAAACGCTCCTGTCGCAGGTCTAATAAGAGTAGATTGGCCAAATGCTGGTGAATTTGAAGTTGCCTGTCCGAACGCAGAGGTGGGATTCTGCGCTGGTTGTCCAAAAGCTGACGTGCCTTGGCCAGCTTGTCCAAAGGCTGATGCGCTTTGTGCTGGCTGTCCAAAGGCAGACGTGCTCTGCGCGGGTTGACCGAATGCAGAGTTACCTTGCGCAGGTTGACTGAACGCCGAAGTTGGTTGCGACGGCTGCCCAAACACTGACGTTGTTTGGGAAGGCTGCCCAAAGGCGGAGCTTCCTTGTGCCGGTTGCCCCAAGGATGTCTGCCCAAAAGAAGGCTGGCCAAACGCCGAGGTCGTGGCGCCAGAGCCAAAAGTCGATGTTCCGCTTCCCAAAGCATTTCCAGAGCCGAAAGCACCAGACGGCTTTCCAAAAACAGATGGATTTGCGGGTCCTCCAAACGCAGAGCTTGACTCAGTACCGAAAGCGGAGCCCCCGAACCCCGTAGTACTGCCTGAAGCTTGATTTTGACCGCCGTGAACAGCTTGGTCGTAGACTTGTTGAACATTTGCCTTGGCATTTCCAAAGGCTTGTTCAGCAGCCGCAATCCGCTCAGCTTCATACTTCATCTATGTCATCATCTACGTGAGCGAACTACAATTTAGATAGCAAGGTCAACTTTGAGCGCACATATTCTGAAATTGTGCCCGCTTTAGCTGCTAGGGCTGCCTTGGCACGTAGTTCTTCTGGAGACTCATCAAAACTCGCGATGACGGTCGGCTGATACTTTGCAGGGCCGTACGATGAAAGTGGCCATAGTGGCTTGTCGGCTTTGGGGTCCAGGTCTTTTCCCATGGAGTCGGGGCTAAATGGGTCAAGCATGATGGCTAAATGAGCTGAGTGCGTGTTGCAAAAGGACGAGATGGGCGAACGTATAGAGCTGCGGGGCCGAACTTGAATTCGAGGGTGCGTTCCAAGAATTGTCTGTGCCACATATTCGAGTCAACCTAAGCGAGGACTGGCTAAGCAGCCATATCACATACTTCCGAATCCGCCCTTCTGCCCGTCTCTTGGATGCTCGTTCCTACATTGGTTTCCAAACTTGCATTGGCCGCGCAGAAAGAATTGGCAGACCCCCTTACGGTAAATAGAGGCTAAGTACTAGTTGTTTGCTCGAAGCTGAGACGCGCAGCACCCACCATTTTACATTCCTTGCGTTACGGGGTAGATGCAGGATAAGTAGATCAGGCTCAGAGAGTAAAGACAATGGCTAGTGTCGGGTCGATGGGGCTAATGCAGCCTCGGAACGCGATCCAGGAGTGTCAGAGGGTTCGTAGCGCGTTCGATGGACCCTGGCCACCCTGTACCGCGCTATATAAGGGGTCGCGAGCACGGCGCGCAGGCGTGGTTTCGGGCCACACTCGCACCAAATAATACCACTGTGCTTTTCTCCGTCCCGCAATACTGCCCTTGAACTCTCCGCGGTGAGGGAACTCTTTCGCCCGTATTGTAGTGATGAAGTCGGAACACGACAACCCGACGACAAGTGCACCGACCCTCTCCGTTGCGCAATGGGGCAACACTCGTGCGTTCGAGTCTCCTTCGACTGCTGCAGCAGAGCCTCACGAGCTGTGAAGAGATCCCCATTGACCCGGCGCTGCAACAACAGTCTCAACAAACTACGTAAACGCGCTGTCATCACCGCTTTGACTCTTGCTGACCCCGCGCTGTAGAAGTGGTTATTACCAGCCTCACCAGTACCAGGGTCACTACCAGGGCTACTATCAATATACCCCGGCGCCCCAGACCACACAACAACAACAACAACAACAACAACAACAACAACCGTCTGCGCCGGTACAACCTCAGGCCGCGGCTCCGGCCGCGAGACAAACTGCTCAGTCGAACGCAATTGACACTGCAGATATTGCAACCTTGAATGACGCACTGGGAAGTGCTGGTGTGGATCTAAGAGTGCGTCTTTCGCCTGTCTGCGGATATCGTTGCAGATCCTCTGCTCAGTTGTCTAGCCCGCAAGGTTGGGAGCTGTTGCGGGGGCAGCGCGGATTGCTTCTCTATTGCTTTTTGAATCTCTTGTTGATTGTGTCGAAGTTGAAATACAAGGGCCTTTGGCCTACCGAGTTCAATTTGACAGATTGGGAGACTCTCGGAACTGGTGTGTGTTGAATAGAGTATATGTATCGCCTGTGAAGCGTTCGCCACACCATTGTGCTCCTAAGCGAAAATCTGATAACTGTCGCTGATTTTCTGTTGTGCATAGGCCGAAGAAGAATCATTACAACGATCGCATGATGCCTATCAATATCGGTACGGCGAGGACCGCGCACGCAAGCAGACTGCGAAGCCGAATTTTGATGCACGCTTTCTCGGTGCGACGATGCGCAAAGTTGCCACCAAACACAAGGTGAATACCGTGCCCGAGGACGCGGTGAATTACATGGCGCTGTCTCTTCGTGCGCGCCTCCAAGATTTGATCAGTGCCATGATTGCTGCATCCGAGCATCGAACCGACACCCAATTCGATCGGCCTGCGTCGCTGTATGAGGATGGAAGTCCGATGTGGAGCATCGTCGTGCGGAGCGACGTAGCCAAACAACTAGCAGCACTAGAGAAAGCGGAGCGAGAAGAGGAGATGAAAATACGCAGGGAGCGGAGAGAGCGTCTCGAAGCAGCCGCTGCGCAGGCTTCCGCCATGTCGCAGAGCGGTATGGGTGACGATGGGGCAGGAGAAGATGGAGAAGGAGGTGGGCCGAAGAAGAAAAAGAAAAAAGATGGTCCGGGCGTGACGGCGCGCAACATGTCTGAGGACGCGCGGAAGAAGATGTCGAATGCCGTCGCCAGCCACGCAGCGGGTTTGGGGACCAAGTACGCGTGGATGAGCCAAGCGAGTGCAGCTGCGCCCGCAAAACCGAAGCCTCCTCCTCCTGTCACTTCGCCTGCTACGACGACAGCACCTGCTGCTACGGCCACGTCCGCGGGCCGATGGGCGAGACCATACGTGTCGAGCAAATCCATACAGTCGCAGCCGCAGCAAAGGGAGGATGATACGCGGAGACCGATCACCATGCGGGATGCGCTGTTTGTCATCGAAAAGGAGAAGGGCCACGGAGGCGGCAGGGGTTCTGCGCGTGGATGGACTTAAGGATGCTCCTAACGTCAAGTGTCTCCTTCAATCGTCGGTTCATGGTCTTGGTGTTTTGTGCGGACTTATCGTGCTTTTGAATGTATTGTGTTGTCAGTTCGATATCCTAATAATTTCATTGTTGGTCCCATTCGAAGAGGTTTTCTCACATGCTCTTGACAAAGCTCCTCGAATCATTTTTTAAAATTTGCTGCCAGCAATAACAAAATATTGGACCGGTACCGACTTAAAAGTTGAAGCTAACCTGCATTACGTAAGACAGATCCTTCTGGCCTTTTGCGTAGCGCGTATGCACTCTTCGACCTCGACCGTGTAGCTTTCGGAATGGAGGAGACAACACCATCCGGGAAGCCCATCGTTGACCGCGAGAAGGCAAGTGTAACACAATGCAGTGTTGTTCATCACCACTAATTTGGGGCTATGCATCACTAGACGGCTCCATTTCTCGTTCGGACATTCATCAAAGTTGGGAGCTTTCATCGCCTCGCCCAGTTCGAAGAGGGCCCGCTGCCCATCGCAGACGAGCAGCAGATATTCACCTGGTATGTCCCAGCGTATACGACCGCCGCCTTCGTACTCACTTTGCGCAGGAAAGATTCGACCCTCCGCGAGGTGCTGACGACCATCCGGGTGACAGTGCCCGGCGCCGAGATCCGCCACCCCCTCGCTCGCTACTCCTTCCGCGCCCTATACGCAGACAGCGCGACGCGCGGACGGCTCAACCAGAAAGAGCTCGGCATCGTCTACTCGCGCGACATCCTCGGCGAGCCGGGCTCGCTGACGTCCCCCGCACCCCGCCTTCTCACCGATGACGACGCCCCGACGGGCAGCGACGAGCGCACGCTGGAGGAGCTGCGCTTCGTTCCCGGCGACTATCTCTGCGTCGCCGTTCTCCTGCCCAAAAACGCCACGGTCGCGGTGGGCCCCGGTGCCGAGCTCGCGATCAAAGGCAGCGCTGGCCCCGGTGCCGCAACGAACGGCTGGAAGAGTGGCGGGCGGGGCACGGATGGGGGCTGGGGGGGCGGCGCGGCGCCTTCCGCAGGTCCGCCTGGTGGCCTTGGACGCGGCGGAGGGCACTGGCGGGGCGATTCGAACCCGGCGCCGTCTGGCGTGCCGCGTGGAGGGCGGGGAGGACGCGGAGATTATGGAGGAAGGGACAGAGACAGAGAGCGGGACAGAGACAGAGAGAGGGACAGAGACAGAGAGAGGGACAGAGACGCCGACAGACGCGTGCCTCCACCCAGGAGAGACTCCCCGCCGCCGCCGAGGAGGGGCGGTTGGGGCGACAGAGGAGGCCGAGGAGCCCGACGAATGGCGTCGCGATCGAGGAGTCCGCCTAGGAGGCGAGGGCCGCGATTTGATTGAGTTGGCATTGGCATCGCTCTCATGCTCACTGCTGTTTTTTGCTACACAGGGTCCGCCTGTAAAGATCTTCTCGCGTCCCGTTTTAGTCTGTCTTTGCTACCGTGCTCTGAGATTTACGACCAGAGGACATCCTGTCCATCTGACAGTATACGCTTGCAGAATGAGCTTTGCGGATGTTATAATACGAACGAAGAACAGTACGACTGCGAATTACAGCACAATTGTGACAGCATAGAGGGTACAATGCGAGAGTCGCCTTCTACAAACTTCTACCCGCGGCTTATGATCATCACGACACTCCCCCGTCCTCGTAAGGCGATTAGCAGCCTCCACGGAGCGCTAGGACGAGATGAAGAACAGTCCCCGCTGTGATATTGAAGTCCTTCGCTGTCTTATCGTCGGGCCTGGACGAGAGGCGATGTAAACCAGCCCCGAGGCAATGAGGGGATACAACGCACATTTGCCGACCACCAAAAATCAACCGCTGCTGGGGCGGGGGCACACCGGACTGCTCTTCCACCTTCTCCTTTATGCGGGTGATCTAGAGAATGGGGGAGGAAAGATCAGTCGTCAGTGAAAGTGTGTTGCGCTCATCGTTCACCTTGTCATCGGGGTCGATATCGAGCTCAATCTTGGCACATTATGGGAGATCCATGTTAGCTGACGGTTTTGCACGGCAGGACCCATCGTGCGATTTGCCTCACCTCCTTCCCTGTGAGCGTCTGGCAGTCAATCGCGTTTGTGAGTGCGCGATGCAGAGCTGAGAGAGAGAGCTTGCACGCGCACCTTGACTTTAATCAACATTTTTGCAGGCGGGGCTCTGGAGGACGGGGGCGGACGGGGATGGGGGAGAGCAGAGTGAGTAACGGAGAGTCAGAGTGGCTGCGAGTGGCGGGAGATTGCGACGGCCCGATATAGCAGGAGCTTAGAAGGCCCGGCAAGGAGGTACGCGCAACGTGCGGATGGCCATGGATTATCCGCCAACCGCCATGGGCTTTTCTCCCACATCAAACCACCCTCGCCAACATGTCCATGTCCGCTGAGAGGCTCCAGCTCTGGAAGTCCATCGTCGACCACGACCGCCACGGCAACCTCTCTCAGGAGCTCAAGGACAAGCTCACGTACGCCCTCGCCTCCTTCACGCAGGAGATAGACTTTGGCGACGATGTCATGCGCCATTTCAAGGCCACCGAGCTCTCTCTCTTCGATAGGCCAGAGGACGGCAAGAAACACGCACGCGTCGTAATCCAGGTCGACGTGCATCGAGGTGCGTGCCGTCGCTCAGGGTGCTCCTCTGGCAGACCGCTGGACGCTGCGCATAGGGATGATGAACTCGCGCAACAATCTGCACGGGGGGTGCATTACTTATCTCGTCGACATGTGAGGGTTTCCGCCCGTCCGACGACTGGCAACCACGCTCTGATGCAATCTCCGCAGCTGCTCCTCCGTGGCATTGAGCCTGCTCGGCATTGCAACGGGTGGTCCGGTCGAATTGGTTTCACAATCTATCAATACCATCTTCCATGCGGGGGCAACTCTGTGCGTGTCCAGCCAAGTGAATTCGTACTGGTATCTCGCACTGACCGCAGGTTATCCTCTGGTAGCGGCGACAGGTTGCACATCATCAACGAATCAGTGTCAGCAGGAAGCCGGGCAGTGACTGCTCGCGTCGAGGTGCGTGTCAAAATTTGAGTATGTGCGTGACTCACGAGTTCGCGTCTAGATATGGGACATCACTCATCACCGTCTTGTCGCGACTGGCACTCATATCAAGATGACGCCTGGGGTCCCCAAGACTAAATTGTAGGCCCACTGCGCTCACTTTCTGTTCGTATCGTCGCGCAATCTTAGTGTGAGTGCCAGTAGCCGCTCGTATTCGTCTTCACGTCGTAAATCTTCTTTCTCTCCTGGGGCAGGCTGTCTTGCATTGCTGTGTCCTGAGTCTCTGTGTGCAGCTGAATGCGCATTGGTCATCTTCCAAGTGATCTAAGACCCATAGGTTATTTCCCCGTATATTACCAATCGTGGATGGATTCACTATGCTGCCTAGCGCTTGACACTCAAGTCATCCCTTGATAGTCGCTGACGCTCATGCTCCTTTTCCATCGTATATTGGACACTGTCAGTGTATATTTGTTTTGATTTACAGCTCTTCTCATTGTACAATCTACTACATCTCCCAATATCATCATGCATTTGCCCTTCACTTCTCACAGAAGCGTGCTAGTCAGTGGCACACGTCGGCAACTCCCAAAGAACAGCATCCCCACACGAATTGTCGACATTGTAGGTCCTTAGCTGGTCCTGTACCGCCATACGTTTGCTTACTGTGCATCTCTTGCAGCGACCAAAATTAACACCTGCTTGCCGACGAGCTTTGTATGTCACTCGACATCGGCACTGAGGTGTTACCGCCAAAGGCTTGAGGACCTGGTCCTTGTAGTGCGTGGTTCTGCTATGAGGAATCATGAAAAGCCACATTTCATTTCAACCGAGAGGTGAGTGTACCCCTTCCCATGATGCTCATAGCGAAGTATTGTCTCGGAAGTGTCACCCAGACCCTTGCACTTGTCGCGTGGAATCGGCGTTGGAAGGATAGCAGATCGCTTTCTATCAGAGAACAGTCATGTATAAGGACCCAGAAGTCGCTGGGTCTGGTTCAAGCGTCATGCTGGTCACTCGGGCTCCTAGATTCGTGGGGTGTATCTTTGGTCCCCACCTCCGGGTTTGCTGATGCTAAGTTGTGTCCAGTATATCTGAAATGGAGACGAACTAGTGGAGACGCGACTGCAAGGATATTTCCAGCTGGGCAGCAGAAGCTCAGAATGCGTGCGTGTCTAAGATTCGTGTATATATTTGCTGCCGAATTCCTGTGTTTTTTTTTTGTTCTTTTCTTGTTCTGCATACTGGCGTATTTGGTTTATCGCGCGATCCACCGACCGCAGCTTTCAGGCTACAGCTGGGTTATTGCGCTGGCAGACTGCATCCGTACGCCCTGGAAACACTCCCGAATCCCGGCAGTTCGGTTTCGTGGCTTGCGCCTACTGTAGCACACTCGCAACACTGGCTTCAAGCCCGAGGACGCGCTGCCATCGACGTTGTCCCAGGCGTCGCTGTCTGCGCAGGTGGCGGCGCCGATCGCTGCGGCGCACTGCCCAGACCGGGCACACGAGACCCATCCCCCGCAGGAGTCGGATTTGTCGAGGCTCAGCATCCTGTTGGCGGGCGGGAGTCCCCGGAGGTGCTCCGCTGCCGCCTATGCTCGATGTATGCGGACAGCGTTGGTCTACCTTGCAAACATTGGCCAACAGTGCTCGCAGGAGCGGGTACGGGACGCGGGTTGTCCCCTCTGTCGGTGTGTACGGCCGTCGGTCCCCCCCTCGGTGAACCTCTGCGGGTCGTCCGGCGCAGGTGGCTGGGGCGGAAGCGGCTGGCACATCGGCAAACATGACCACGCCGTGCCAGTGCGGTCAACACGTACGGCTTGGATGGTACATGTATCTGGGTGCAGGCTGCAATCGTGCGCTGAGCTATTACCCCGGACAGGGTTGGCTGGGTGCGGCGAGCCGCGTCGGGCTACGATGCTGATAATGTTGCTCAGGGAGCTGGAACCGTAGGAATAAGTATACCCGGGGCAGCCTGGGGCCGGCAACTTGTGTTCCTCAGCCGACTCGGCGCACCCGCTTGCCTCCTTCACGCGGCTCAGACGGCCTGTGCACACACCACGCGCGTCCCCGCCGTCTTCCACAAGCTATGGCGTGTTCGGCGCACCGTCGTCCACCGCCCCGGCCCCAATGCTCTCCTGGGCAGCCTCTGCGGGCCCTCCGCGCTTCCGCAGCACGTCGCACAGGCGGCCTTTGTCCCAGTGGACGCTTCGGAATGCAGGCCGATGGAGACACCGAGGGCGCGATATCCCCCCGAGTGTGTCCGGTGTGCGCAAGGCCTGCAGCGACACACTGGCGGGCTGACATGGCATATGTCTCCTCGCGCCACTTGCAGGCAAGGCAGTTCGTCGCCCGGTTCCTGTTCGATGTCGCAAGGACCTACAGCTACGATGAGACCTACTCCCTTGGGTACAAGGCAGCGACGGCCGAGAGGGCAGGCTGTTTAACCTGGGCGTTGGACCAGGCGAGTTTCCGGGCAGGATGTGTGCCTGCTGAACGCGCGACTGACTGGCGTCTTTTCGTACCGAGGATTATGGTTATGTCCTGCAAGACGCCATCCGCTCCAGGCTCGGCTTGTCGTTCGCAGCGAAAGTCCCGCGCCCTGCCCTCGCATATATATCCACATCGAAAGGGGCATCTGTCAGGATGCGCCGACAAGAGCAATGTCGCGACTAGCGCGAGCCCTTCATGAAGCATGGGCATCCACGAGCACGAGGCGGCGCTGCGCCCGCTAGGCTTTCCTGTATTTTTATCGCGATAGGCGATGTGAGAGGGAATACAAATGTAATGTCATCACCAGCAGCGCGATCGTTCACCTGGTCGGCGTCTAGACTCGATCAGGCGGAGGGCATCCCCATCCCCGAGCACGGGAGAGACTCGAGAAGGGGGCTGCGCAATCCTGCGTCGTGGTATCCAAGACCCGAGTGTCTGTCGGGCGTACGACACAATCGCTGGCCATCATCCCTTCAACATGCGGTATCACTTCAATCGGTATATCAATATCGGAGCATCTCACAGGACATGTCTCTCGAACGCCTCCATCCTCTTGACTTGTGTTTGAAGCATTTGCAAATGGCAGGCTGAAAAAACACAAATACTGCCCTGATACGTGTGCAATCTATCGACTTGAGCACTACAGGGAAGCTGCAAAGGACACACACACACACAACCCCACAAGGCGCGCTGATGCCAATTCCACACTTGCCGGCCACATTCTAGTCTAGAGTTATCCAGTGAAGACTGTTTGACATATTCTAGGTGCGAACATGAACCGGAGTGGAAAAGGGGAACCGGGGTACGAAAGAATCCCCGCTAGAAAGTATCCCCAGATATTCCTAGACGTCGCCGCGTACAGATACAACTGGCCTCCGCCAACTGCGGTCAGCGCATCAGAACGCGCCAAGCGTACCGTACCGTACTTCACTTGCTCCAAGGGAGCGGCTGCGACAGGTCGAGGTTCCCACCGCTCACGATAATGCCGATGGGCCCCTTGATTCCCAGCTTCTGAAAAGCCGCACTCCTGACAGCCGCGAACGCCGTCGCGCCGCTGGGCTCGACCACCATCTTGAGCCGCTCCCACATCAGCCGCATGGCCTCCACAATCTCCTGCACGGACGTTCAGCGACCGGCACGCACGCGACGGACAGCCCGCGCACCTCGTCGGACACCACCACCACGCCCTCCACCCGCTCCTGGATGATCGGGAAGTTCAGCACGCCCACCGGCGTCCGCAGC
>NW_012133491.1:36514-37529 GCF_000313525.1 Fibroporia radiculosa | reverse complement strand
GCATGGCGTCAATGGACACCCGCCGATGTACGCGAAGGACTGGCCGGCCTTGACTGGAGAGGACTGCTGACTGCTGATGAGCTGAATCCGCCAGAGATACAAAAGTAGCAACCAGCACGGGCACGAGGGCGTCGAAGCGCCGTAACTATCCCGGGGAATAGTTGTGAGATCTCTGGAAGAGCAAAAGATTAAACAGGAAGCATGAGGACGGACACAATGAGCGTACGCACCTGAGTGAACCTGTCGGCGATCAGTGATAGACAACGCGAGGGCGGGGGTAAATAGTTCAAGACACAAGTGAGTCCTCAAATCAACGAAGTCGAAAATGAGACAACATAATTCGTCCGTTGGCATCCCAGGCTCGGAAATGTCGCGTTCGTTATAGACACACAAGCTTCAGAATTACAACATTCAGCTGAGGCATTTGCAATGGCTGGAAGCGAAATGAGTCGTTCATGGCGAACATGGCGACAAATAACTCATAGGCGAAAGTTACCTTGCCCAATCACGAACACGATGTGTCATACCCAGCGAGGGTCACAGTGCACCACACTCATGAACTCGGCAGACTCACGAAGGTCAGCAGATTTGCCGCCCCGTGTGCTGCTACACCGCACACTGGCCATCGTGACGCGATGTGCGCGCACCGGCCGAGCAACAGTCACGACAGAGGGGTAACTGCTGCAGTTTGACCGGATCTTATGGCCTCGGAGGCGCACGTTCGGTGTAAACCCACAACGGTCGTTGGTGGAGGAGAACACTGTGTCTGGGCGTGATATGTGATATAAGATTGGAGAACATGAGCCACTTGTTCGCCGGAGATGGAACGAACGTTGAGAGTAAAGGGCCTGTAAGGCAGCGGCGGCTGTGGGGATCCAGCGCTTGTCGAAGCTGTACGCCCAAGTGCCTGGTCTCGAACTGTTTCGTGCAGCCTGACGTATAAAATGGCGCGCACGCCTGCTTGGTCTTCTTCACCATTTGCTCTCATCTCCAAGCTTCACGACTCACCCTCATT
>NW_012133491.1:30238-36322 GCF_000313525.1 Fibroporia radiculosa | reverse complement strand
CCCCGAGCTGCAGCTCGACCCCGTCCCTGCTCTCGGACCCCGTGAGGACGCATCTCTTGGTTCCGGGCCAGCATCACCCCTCCAGTCGTGAGCAGTCCATGAACCGAATCAAGGACGTGCCCGGATACAAGAATCCCGTCTTCAAGGGGAAGGAGGAGCGGCGGGCCAAAGTTCAGGCAAATGTTGCTGCAAAGGTGCGTTTTTCGCGGTTCGGTCTGGATTCGCCGCGCTGTGTTCCTCGTTCTGCTGCATCCGCCTCCGACCGGGATCCGGATTGATGATCTTGAGTGCCAACACTCGTTAAGACCAACGTTTCGTTGCTCTTGGGTTGCGCTGTCGTAGAGGGTGATTTATTGCGCGTCACGGGACGCCCCGTCATAAAACCAAAGCTCATTTCCAGGGCTACATGCTTTGAGCATAAACGGGCATGATGTACGGACCTATTCTACTGCGTTTAGCTGTTGAAGCCATTCAGTTCCTCAGTTTCAATACGTGCTCGCTAGCAGCCTATATGCACATGCACATTGATATTTGAAACTTCACGGTACTTAGAATCGTGTTTACCGACCAATTGTCCTCAGGGCTTCATCCCTCGCGAGCTCGTGCCGAACAAGGTCAGCTGGTTCTACAGCCACCTCGGCATCGACGACACTTATTTACAGGCCGAGTCTATCGACGTCATCTCCGACCACATTATCGCGCTCTTCGGCGCCAAGGTCCTCGCATACACTAAAATGATCCTACTACACTCGCAATTGATCTGGAGAAGGTCGACGAGAACGGTGCGACGTTCATCCAATCCGGGAAGACTGCGACGGAAGGGCCTGGTGCGACGTGAGAATCGAATCGACGGGTTGTTCCTCGACAAGAGCACGCCGGACAATATCTTCCACCTGGAGACATATCGCTCGCAGGGCTCAATTTCGGTCACAGCGTCGCAGCAACTGCGGTGCTACTTTGTGACAGGATGCAATTTCCCGCCCGCGTCTGCAAGCAGTGACAGGCGAGTGATTTTGGTACATGTTTCGACTTCGTTTGACTGACTACGCGAGCAGCAAGACCGATATTCGCACTGTGTCGGATCCGGTCTTGGAGAAAGCGAGCGAGAATACACTGGAGATCTACCCGCGTGTCATGTGGAATGTCGAGTCCTGGTATGGGCCCGTCATCGAGGTCTTTGAGGTCGAAGGAAGCCGCGAGCGCCGGCTCGTCATCGGGTACAAGATGGGCGGAACGAGCAAATTCTTCAGCGCCCTCTCTAACTTGTACCACTTCTGTTCGCTTTACTCTGCCCAATGAATATGTCGGTGAGTGAACAGGGATATGTCATGTTGGTGGGTGCTCACATAGCCTGACAACTATCAAAACAATTCTCGAACGGGATCACGATCATCTCACTCTACCTCCACCCTCTTCCCAGCTCCAATGCGCCCCCAATCGAGCACTCTATCTTTCAAGTCATGAGAGAAGCGTCATTGCTGCACTGTCTATCTGACAATCCCTTCTTCTATCTGGGAGCAGATCCCAGCCGCGGCCATGCAGTGCAGGAAGCTACTTATGCGTGTAGGATTGTCTGCGTCTTGCTTACGTGAAAACTCGCTGATATTTTCTTTACGATTAGACTGTGGTTGAGTGTTCGCTCAGCACTTCTGCAACTGGCTTCGGCCAGCATATCTTCAGCTTCGCAACATCTTGGACGAGTCAAACCCGTCACACTGGCCAGGCTCATATCCCACTCGAGTCAAAATGAGACGAGAAACATTAGGAAAGATTTCTTTATCGCGACACCTAAAGCAGCCCTGTATGTTTCTGGTACCCAATATTCATCAAATTTTTCGATAACTGCAGAACTTACAAGGCAATGCCGGAGGACTTCCATACCATGGCGATCTGAAACCAGCCATGTCGAAATCATACCATAACAGCGACAAGGCTGAATGTGTGCCGTACTTCGTGAGGCTGGAATTTACTTTGGCCTATCGAAGTCAAGGTAACGTGAAAGTTAATAGGCTCCACTGCGCGACGGCAGGGCTGGCTGCCAGGCGAGTACTCACTATGCCTTTGAGCCCCAAATCGAAAAGCTCCAGGGAAGTCTGACTTGCGGTAGTCCTACTGCTTGCTGTCTTCGTTATGTGTGATTTTTTACTATGTCTGCACACATGCTGTCTATCGGGAAGTTGCGCGACAGCCATTGTTGCGTTAGTATATCCAGGTTCTTGTCCCGGTTAGTAAAGAGCTACATGCTTCATGTATGAAGGAGCCACCGTTCTTGACGCGTTCTGATCTAGCCCTCTCAAAATCGTTCTGATAACATTTGAGTACGCGGTATGTACACTTTCTCCATACCTTCTATCAAGGGGAGCGCCTTCACAAGGGCCATTTCACTTTTCAAGTACTCGAATTGCTACTAGTAGGGTACAAGGGTGAAGGAGACCGACTCACGAGGTGACATTCTATCCCTTCAAGGTAAGCGCTATATACAGCCCCGACTTCCAATCATTCTAGCTGCTAGCGGAGCGCCGTAGAGATGTACACATATGGCTTCGTGCAGTCGAGAAGAGTGGTGAATTGGGGTTGACACTTCTCCAGCGAGATGCACGTGGAGTTCCAGAGCACGCCTCGTACATTTAAGAGGGAGGAGAATAGGGCACTTGAAGCCCCAGCCTGCAGTTATACAGCATCTTCCTTCCTCCCGCAGACATCTGAACGCATATTTCAACTGTACGTGTCCTGTCCTATACGTTTTGGCCTAACGCTGATCTGGCCGATCAAAGCTTGCACATTTGACTTATCCAAACGATGGGAGACGTCCAGCATTCATTCCAGTACTTCGCGTCACTGCGCAATCGCAGTATCATCCCTCTCTTGACATCCTCCGGGACGCTCCCGTCAGAACCCAATCTCCCTGACCCAAACAATGTCCAGGGAGACATCATTTATCAATTCCCCAAGGTCTGTCTGGAGCTTATCTAAACCGCCAGTATTCGATCGTTGACTATTGGGCTCGCATGTATGCTGACCTAGCTTGCTGAAGCCTTCATTTTCTTCCGTATCAGCGATGTTGCGCAATTCAAGATAGCCCTAGCTTCTTTCCACCCAACCCCTGGCTCCCAGGTCTTCAACAACCTCTCCGCCATCCGTTCCGCCAAACTCGCTTCTGGGGTACAGCGCACCCAAATCATCAAGATCGTACAGACACAGATAGCATTCACTCGTGCAGGTCTAAACCTACTCGGCCAGCGCGAACCGATTGGAGACGATCGTTTCGACACGTTCTGCATGAGGGACAATAAGACGTACCTTGGGGATGGGATGCCGTGGGACAGTGTCTTCGATAAGCCGAACTCGGATCCGGTGCATGGAACTGCGAACGAGGACGCGGGGGCTATTCATTGTGTTGTTAGCATTGCTGCAAATGGTAGATTATCATCTTCCTTCCTCGTGGCCGGTCTTGTGACTGAAGACTTCTGTAGATGTACAGGAATGTCAAACGGAGATAGAGGCCTTCAAGATAAAGTTCAAAGGTGCTATCAACGCGAATGAGATCACAGTAATTCAGGGTAAGGCTCGACCTAATGACCAGAAAGGACATGAACATTTTGGATATATGGACGGGATCTCTCAGCCTGCAATGAGGTATGGGGTTTTACCAGATATGCCCATCGGCGATACTTATATTCTCTTTCGACCACCTTATTTAGGGGCATCATCGTCCCCAACCCAGGTCAAATCCAGGTCGATCCAGGGGTCATTATAACGGGTTACGAAGGCGACCCCATGCTCAAGAAACGCCCAGACTGGGCAAAAGATGGAACATTTATGGTGTTTCGTAAACTCCAACAGCTGGTTCCCGAATTTCACAAGTACTTGAACGATAACGGCCCACGCTGGAAAGAGTTCGTGCCAAAGGTGGACACGACGAAGCAGCTCACGGACAAAGAGGGAGCGGAGCTTTGGGGTGCGAGAATTGTTGGGCGGTGGCCCTCCGTAAGCAATCTTGTTCAACACTCACACTGCTTGGCTGAGCTACCATGGGTTTACCTAGGGTGCCCCGATCGCAAAAGCACCTGTCTTCGACGATCCAGCGATGGCGAAAGACCCGAAAAGGAACAACGATTTCAATTATACGATCCCCGGTATAGACTTCCCCACGGATAAGCACTGTCCGTTCACAGCTCATACTCGCAAGACTGCGCCGCGTGATCTCGACCCATTCCTTGCGAAGAAATTTCTAGAGGGTGGGTCCATCATTCGAGCTGGAATTCCTTTCGGCGATGAGGTTAGTCCACAATTAATCAACAGGAGGGAGACAGCGGAAGTATCAATGTTTATCCCTTATTGCCTCTGGTATAGGTTTCCCCTGATGAAGAAAAGAAACAAACGACAGATCCAGATCCAAACCATTGGCGTGGGCTTCTTTTTGTTGCCTACCAATCTGACCTGAATTCGGGATTCGTGCGTCAAACCGTTCAATACGCAAACAACGACTACTTCCCATCTGTTTCTTTCATCCCTGACGTACACGGTCAGTCTTGTCGATTTCTACCTCAGTGATAGTTGTTCTTATAACAGTCACACCTCGTTGATGTGTCATCGCCTATCAGGCCAAGATCCCATTCTCGGTGGTCCCCCTCACCCCCTGAGCGATCCTGTGAAGATAAACGAGAAGCATCCTGTTGAATCTGGAGACCAGGTCGATCTCCAATTTCTCAATGAGAATGGGGATACGCTCGAGGTGAAAGGGTTCGCCACCGTCGCAAGACGCGGCGCTCAGCCTCCTCCAGGCATTCCTCAGCAGTTTTTTGTTAACTCGAGAGGAGGAGAGTACTTTTTCGTACCTTCTATCAAGACCCTTAAAGCCCTTGCGACGGGTGTGATTTGATGATATGGGCGGAGGAATGTTTTGCAGTAGTAACAAGATGTATGTATACGGCTGACTGGTAATCGGTCATATCCCAGTGGTCTCGGATCAGGCATTTAAAACGAAAGCAATCATAACGGCCCAATATCCAACTGCCGATTTAGCCAGTGAGTGATTAGAATGTATGAATTGTATGCCATCTGGGCATGGTTTGTCTTTGAGTTGATAGATTACATGGTGCGTGCGCAATAACAATGAATGTATCTGAGTGAGTGTGGTAACAGCAATGATCAATGTCCCAGCGGTCATGAGTATGTAACGAATACTAAACAGCAACTATCAGGTCAGTAAAGGTAAGTAATAGTGATGGCAGGTCCGTCCTCCTGAGCATATACAAAGTGCGAGATGAGTGTAATCCCTAGATGAATGTGAACGCCAAGTCCGTATCTTGAAAACCGGTAGAGCGGACGATTCGACGACCCCGAGATAACCATCGGCTACGGCGCATGTCTTTCAGCGGGCGGGGACGTGGCCTCCGACACCGGCCGGAGTTCCGCGCCCTCCTGCAGCCCCCACTCTCCCGACAAGCTGCTCGACATACGCAGCGGATGCATGCGCCCACTCGCCGAGCTCTGATACGAGTGCGTCCTGCGCCTGCCCGGTCCCAGGACAGCGTCGCCGGCCCCGGCAAGCCCGAACTCGGGGAGGCCCTCGTCGCGCGAGAGCTGCGAGCCGTGCCGCGTGTGGGCGAGCAGCGGGACCGCGACGCCGAGCTCGTCGCTCCGCCCGCGCTGGTGCTGGTACGCGTCCCCGTGCGGCGAGAGCGCGCGCTCCGGGAACGCAGGCGACTCCGGCGGGCTCTCGAGTATCGTGCGCGACGCGCGCCGCGGGATCGCGCCGATGCCCCCGCTGCCGTAGAGCGTGTCGGCCGAGGCGAGTGTGTCCCGTCCGGGCGAGTCGCCGCGCTTCGACGTCCGCGGCGGCGCGTACCCGCGGTCGTACGCAAACCCGAACTCGTCCGCCGCCGCCGCCTCACGGTCCTCCAGGTCGACGCGCGTGAAGGCGGTGTCGACAGTGTCATCGGTGTAGTTCGACGCGAGCCCCTTCCGGCGCTGCAGGGTCTCATAGCGCGAGGTGCGGAGGGTGTCGTCTGACGTGCTATACCGATCTGTGTGTGACGCGCGCCGCGCGAGGATGTACGCGATGTCTGGAAGCCCGTCCTT
>NW_012133491.1:0-30003 GCF_000313525.1 Fibroporia radiculosa | reverse complement strand
CCGCCGAAAAGCGCGGCGCAGAGCACGATGAATCCGACGCAGCCCAGGACGACGTCCACACCGATGGGAATGTGTGGCCCGGATGACGAGGTGGTCGCGCCTTGCGCAGATGGATCAAGTGGCTGATGTAGCACGCGCACGTTGTGGAACTCCTCCAGTGCTTGAGTAATATTCGTCAGGCCGAGCAGACCAAGCTGTGGGTTGACTTGGAATTCGGCGGCAGCTGTGGAGTCATTAGACAGGAACTCGCCGCTTGATGACGGTGACTCATATGCCATCACGGTGTACGTGTTCCGCATGAAGGGCACGCCGAGAATAATATCGGGCAGGGTATCGTAATCGCTGCCTATCTCTTGATTGTTCTGGATCATGCCTGTGCACATGCTCGAGCCACTATTGGGCGGGTAGGTGAGGTCGAGAGGGTGTAGAGGAATGGGCAATCGATCGTCGAGGGTGATGGTCATGTTAATAGGAGTCGTGCAAGAGACATAATCTGGGATGTTCATGTCAACGCGACGGCATAGTCAACAAGGTAGGGACAAGACACACAATTTCCATCGGAGGAAGCAGTGATCCCAAGAGCAGCATATATGCTATTAGCGATGGACGCGGATGCTAAAATAACCGGCGTCCCCGAGTCGATCACAGCAGATGGGTAGGCTGCACCAGTGACAGATGGCCCAAGAGTTAGTTCAATGGGTTTATCGTTGACGTACACCGTGATGGCGCGCACACTTGCTTCCCAGTATACTGCGTCAGTTGGGTCAACCAAACCAGCGTATTGGATTTTGCTTGGATCTGATATCAATCCCGACGGATGCTGGCCGATTCCTAGGAGTGAGGGTATGGCCGCCGACCCAGGCCGCTCAAGGGCGAGGGAGAAGAACGGAGCCCCAGGTGTACCACTTGAGTTTGTTGAGCCGAATAAATTCGACGCGAACGTAGCCCCAGTTGGCGCGTTCGGATACCCCGGTGGTATTGACCGAGCAATGATCGAATCGGATGGTAGTGCGAGCCCAAGGATGCCACTATACTCACTTTCTAAAGGCTCTGAGGTGACCGACGATGCAGCGGCTATGTGACGTGGTAGTCGGGAATCACAGTAAAACTTAGCGGACAGAAACCAGCGACCAAGTAGCGGTATTATGCGTACCTAGTGCCTGGTCGGTGATGTTGTACCCTCCAAGCTCTACATAATCCCAGACAATAGGGCCGCTGACCTCGCCCTCTGCATAATTGATACTGAATGTCCCGGTACTAGGTTTTGAAGAGGAAGGGTTGTATAGGTGGCCATCGGTTTGGCGGCAGGACGACGAAGAGCATGAATTGGAAGCAATCCACTGTATATATGCATTAGGGCGCTCAGACCGACGGAATGCACATGCGCCTTACAAGGTCAGCTGAACCCGTGTCGACTTGTAATGATAGGTTCTGTCTGTCCCTGCCGACGAGGATGGGTAGAGTGTATACCCTGCACAACAAGGGTCAGTGAGAACGTAAGAACTACTACTTGTCCCGAGGGTACGTTTATGAATGGACATGCTGTACCCTTCCATGTGATCGAGGGAGCACTCACGATTGGTATGGGGAATCTGGGAGCAACTGGAGTGGGAGAACAGCCCCCGAGCTCCCACCACTCGTCTCGCGCTCAGAGATCTGCTGCTTCGCCTTGCCCTTCCACGCGCGTGTGCCGCGTGCAGTTGATGATGAGGCGCTCATTCCCGTCGAGCAGGGAGGTGGTGGCACGGAGAGTAGGAAGAGATGTCAAAGGGACTAGGATGTGGGTGATTTGAAGGAAAGACGGAGTGAAAGAGCGTCTAAGAAAACGGAACTGGACAGCATTCGTGAGAGCAGAACTGGACAGGCCCAGCTGCAGATGCGTTGACAGAGGACCGACCGTTTCTGCGCTAGCCAACCCCCGGCGCTCGTAATTAGACGCGCTCCGCCGTCTTCGGGATCGTGCTATCGAGTTTCAACCTCCTCAAGACTCTCAAGCAAGCGGGTCTCAACTCGTCCCTCGCTGCACTCGTCGTCTAAGAGAGTGAAATTTCTTGGATGGTTTTGCATACTTTGCATCAGTCCTTCGATTTCCTGCGGACGATTGAACGTACGTACTCGAAGCACACTCTGTACACGCGTCCGCCTGTGCTCACTCGTCGGCATGTCTTCACCGCTCATCTCAACCCTGCGTAATCCCCAGGGCGCATATAGGCTATCCCCGAGACATATCCCCTCTAGCAACCTGATGTCCGTTCGGCCAGCAAGGGGTCCGTGCATTCGGGTCGTGGCTTTCGTCTCGCATGAGTCTGCTAATTGCATTTTACAGCCATTCTACACAGGTGCTTTGCCAGAAATACGCCTTGGATGCAGCAGTTGGATCGCGAACACACAGTGGCCGGGCAAGGAGCCTCCTGTCCCCAGCCGTTTATCGTACAAGAAAGCGGTGCACCAGTCCTACTGGCAAGCGCCCTGTCCCGCATTCGACTCGACGAAGCCGATTTGCAGCCGGATCTGTCAGGTTCAGTGATGTCTAATAGCCACAATGCATGTGCATTCTGCATGCACGCACGGTACATAATGTGAGAGGTATTAGTTTGAACCTTGGCATCCCGGCCCGAGGGTACGTCCGCAGTGAAGCGCATAACGGCCATTACTCACTAGTCCCGATGCTTAATGCATAACTTATGACTAGCAAGCCGTGCTATCCCGAGGCCCGAAAGGCTTGGTGAGTTGGTACTGCGAAGTCTCTGGTTGCATCGCAACATTGAACACGTCTGTCCGTCATCATGACTAGGACGGCGTCGTCGCCTGCATTCACGACAGTACATACAGATACCGACAAGTATGAATCGCGGTGTTCCTCAACAATGTGGTGAGTCGCGGAGACTACCGGTCGACACACGTCATTTTGGAGGTGGGGTGCGATTTCTGCATTTTCATCCTCTCGTATGTGCTCATGTTCATACCAGATCAAGTGATGGTGTTTAAAATGCCAGTTTATAATTAGATTCGAATTCCGTTGGTGATGGCAACAAAATTAGGGAGGTTTAACTTAAGTTGTCCTGAAGGGTGTCGGCAAGGCTGTTGCTTCCATATGACACCGACGCAACGAGTTACCAAGTTATTTTATCCTGTATGCCACATCCGCTAGCATCCGCGGGGTGAAGTTGGGTCCATATACAATCGTCAAGCCCAAATCAAGCTGTCATGCATCATGCATGACGTCGATCGTGGCATTTACAAACCCTAACCTTAACACAACATAAGCCTCTCGCAGCCACCACTGATTCCGGCAACTCTGAGAGAGCCTGCATGAACAGACCGCTGACCATTATAGTTACAGTCTCATCAAGACCAACAACTTCGACGGCCTCATATCGGAGTCAACCCATTGTCATGCACAGAGGCCCATCTGACGACAACAACCGCAGGGGACGCGGTAGAGGAAGAGGTAGGGGTTTCCGCAATCGAGGAGTGCATATGGGCGGAGGTCGGTCGCACTAAACACGATACTGGCTCATTGACACAACATTGCTCGAGAAGCCGCGCACGGAAGGCCATCTGATGCCCCAAAACCGCGCTTGACACATTGTTGGTCCATTTGATTGATCTTTGCTGCATTAGGCTGAAGTTGATGCGTATATCATGCAGTTCTAGCTCTGCCCTTAGTGAGTACGAATCTATTGTATGATATCGTGTCCGAAGTCAACTTCAAGGAGATGATCTGACAATGTGTAATGATATCACAGGGACACCACGCTGCGCTGCGCGACACCATGTCAAGGTTCACTGGTGCTCTCCTCGCAGCAGACCCTCCCATCCCGGGGCTAGACCAGTCCATTGTTATCCCTGCACGCAGACTGCACTTCACGTTGGGTGTCATGTCCCTTGATATCGATGGCGCAACTACGTCGAATGTTCAAGGGACTTCTTTACGGACCCTTGGGGCTGCGCTGTCGCTACTACAGGAGATCCGCCCCAGGGTGATGGAGATGCTGGGAAAAGAACGTCTGCGCGTGGGTCTGAACTGCATGGATATCATGAAGCCAGAACGGCATGACCTCGACCGCGCGCACGTAATGTGGGTCGGACCCGGCCAGCACGGGGACGAGGCAGCACGATTGAAGCGTGTAGCAGGTGAGGATGGACCCCTCTTTAACTGCGTGCAGTGTGCCTGATGCCGCAATCACGTCTTTTAGAGTTTGTCAATAAGGCATTCAAGGAAAGAGGCTTGGTGGTGGAAGAGAATCGCCCGTTAAAGGTATGTTCTGGGCTCGTGCAATCAACTCGTGTCGCATGCCGACGTCGATCATTAACCACCCCTCTTACCCCCAGCTCCACTGCACGGTTCTCAACACCGTCTATCGCAAGCCCAGGGGAAAGGGTCGGCTCCCGTTCTCCTATTCGTCTGTGCTAGCTTCGCCTGCACTACGAACGGTTATAAGCCCAAGGAGCATCTCGGACCCGCTCGGCGCGGCACCGGGAATGTCGTCCTTGGCGGGACTAAAAGCGGGACCTGCGAGGGTAGACTTGGGTGACTGGGACATAGACGAGATTCAGATCTGCGAAATGGGGAGCTGGGGTCCCGAGGGAGAATATGTTTGTGTGGGGCGGTGCCCTCTTCGTTGAGACGGCGTGCGCTTGCCTGGGAGAAATTGCATTTAGCGATGCAGCCGTGCGCGGAGGGAATGTGAGTGCGATGCCATTGCGGTGCATGGCCAGCTCGGAAGAAGACGCACGACTGAATCTAGCACGGCCGCAGACGAAGAAAGAGCCGCGAATTTCGCACGCACAGACCTGTTTCTTACATAAGCACAGGATTGCTGTGTATGGGCAGGGCTGGGCTCAAAAGATTGAAAGCCCGCTGGAAAGCCCGCCTACTATCATCGCCCTGCGACATCCCCTCGCTGTTCGAGCTTTCACAACCGCCGACCCCGTCGTCCGCACAACACTTTCCATTTCCTTGTCGCTTTTCATCTAGCCCCTCATTATGTCTGAAATCCGTAGAAAGCTTGTCATTGTGGGTGATGGTGCCTGCGGAAAGGTTCGTCGCATCCGCGCAAGCGCGTGCTTTGTCGTGCTACCCCTTTACTGACCCATGCAATCTACACTCACAGACTTGTCTGCTGATCGTTTTCTCGAAAGGAACTTTCCCAGAGGTGAGTGAGGGACGCTTGTGGCCGCAGTCTCGTATCATGCTAGGGTCGACGCGAGTGGTGCGCGTAACTGTCATTAACATGTTTCATAGGTCTATGTCCCTACCGTCTTTGAGAACTACGTGGCCGATGTAGAGGTCGATGGCAAGCATGTCGAGCTTGCGTTATGGGATACGGCCGGTCAGGAAGATTACGATCGTCTTAGGCCACTCAGCTACCCCGACTCCCACGTCATCCTTATCTGTTTCGCGGTGGACTCGCCCGATTCCTTGGACAACGTACAGGAGAAGGTGCGTCCTGGCCCTAGGCCCTCTGCATGCTGCTAACGGTGTTGCCACGTCCACAGTGGATTTCAGAAGTGATGCACTTCTGTGCGGGTCTGCCAATCATCCTTGTCGGTCTCAAGAAGGACTTGAGACGCGACCCCCGTACTATTGAGGAGCTGAGGAAGACGAGCCAACGGCCTGTTACCCCCGAGGAGGTATGTTGCGAACGACTGCTTAAGCGAGCGCGTCGCCCGTCGACATGGGCGCTGATGGGCACTCCAAACACGTGCCGCGCAGTACTCGTCTTGAGCCGTTGCTATCTATATCACAGAATGTGGCTGATTCATGATATTTCGCTAGGGTATGGCTGTCCAGCAGAAGATTGGTGCCAAGCACTACCTTGAGTGCTCAGCGAAGACGGGTGAGGGTGTTCGCGAGGTGTTCCAATACGCGACTCGCGCTGCGCTTTTGAGCCGGCCCAAGGGCGGCAGGAAGCACCACTGTGTTGTCCTGTAAAGGGTGATGCGGACTACCTCATACGCGCTTCGAGCCGGCGTCGACCCTTAGTTCGCTCAGAGTGCTGTTATTCGCCCTAATACCCGTATCCTTCTCACGATTACTACTATCTTCTGCAATGCCTGTCGTACATCTCATCTTCCCACTATTACACTGGTCACGGCCTCATCTGGTACCGTTTTCTTAGTCTTTGATCGCGTAAGATGACGACTTATGTTTTCGCATCTCTTGCATGTAAGTAACGAACACGGTGCTTTACGAGTAGTGATAATGTGCAAAGACCTGTTTCCGCTGCAATCGAGATGAATGTTATTTTGACACGAGCGAGGGAAGCCGGTGGCTGTATTGTGTGAGAGCGGCAGCCCGAGTTGAACGTTGAACACGACTGCGACCGTCAGCCATCGGCACGCGCTGCTCTGGTTTCGCGACTGGGACACATTTATTCTGTGTTGCACGCGTGAACACCGCTTCAAAGGTGTGTCCAGCTCGTTCTTGCCATGAATTGTACTGATCTGGTTTCAACGATAGTCTGCCATGCCGCCGTACACCATCAGCGCGCGTCTTGCACAGTCGTCTCCGTCCATCTCTGTGGAAAAAGGCGCATACCGCATGCGCGCGCCGCCAGTCCGCTCGCCGTCCAAACTGAGGCGCGGTGCGCGTTATCGGGACCCTGCCCCGTCCTCGTACGAGAAACAGATGGCCATCCTGGTCGTCTTCCTGATCTCAGCCACCATCTCGTGTTTCTGCGCCGCTTACTATCTGTTCACGACGAGGTGGGACTCTCGGGCTCTACCTTTTGTGCACGGCAACGCATCTGACAATTCCTCTGTCTCTCTTTCTGGTCCTCAAGCCGTCCAGTTCGACTTTGACCCCCTGAACTCTGGACGAGCTGCCGCACCCGTGTCGATGGACTATGATTCTGGAGAAAAGTTTATGGCGTACCTACCACATAGTGGCTTTCACAACCAACGCATTGCTTTCGAAAATGCTCTCGTGCTGTCGCGCTTATTTAATCGTACTCTGCTTGTTCCCCCCGTTCGTCTGGGTAATAGACCGTTATACTACCTTCCGTTTGACGAGCTGCGAGACTCTATCGAGAATTCAAGCAAGGCTGGTTTTGATTCCTGCGATGCTATGTCAGAAACTGTGAGCAACACCTCGCCAGAATGTGCAGGCGACCCCGATTTTACCTATGTCCCCTGGGAATGGCTAGTCAACCTCACGCAGATCAAGTCTGAACAGAAACTACTCCAGTGCTGGGACTTGACTGACACTTGGCTAGATGACCAGCTTGATATCCGCAGCGAAGACACGTTCGCACTCAAAGATCTGAGCAGAAATCAATACAGCTTCCTGGACTTTAAGCCGTCTCCGCGGCCCCTCTCGCGGAAGTACCTGGAGCCTCTGCAGATTTCCTCTCTGGCGACACGTCCAGAACGGCTTCTCTTTCTAGGTACACTTTTTGGCTCTTCGCGGCTGCACCTCCGCGACGCGCGGAACTACAGCCTGCGCAAACGCATCCGCCAGAGCATGGCGTTCACGAATCCCGTCCTCACGGACATCGCCAGTTCCATCCAGCATGCGCTCGGGCACCAGTACCTCAGTGTGCACGTACGCCTGGGCGACGGGCTCTTCCAGGCGAACGGGCCCGCAAACATCCGCCTGACCTGGTGGAAGCTGCTACATTCTGTGCTCGAGCTTTCTCTTGCAGACACACTTGCGCTTGAAAGGAAGCTTTTCTCTGGCGAGTCTGACCCGGCCGACTCGTCTCTCGCACCGCCTAGGATTCCACTCGATATCCCAACGCTGCGCGCCCCGCACCCCCGCCTGCCCCCGCTCCCCATGCGCCCCGCGCCGCCCCTAGCGTGCTCCGGCAGGCTGCACACCGCTCCCTCTCTGCAGGTGCTCAACACGCCGCTCTTTGTCGCAACAGACGTGGGCGATCCCCGCGCGGACCCGCTCCTCTCGCGCTTCCTGCGAACCTTCCCGTGCACATTCTTCCTCTCCGACTTCCCCACGGCGACGTCCGTGCTGGACTCGCTCGAGAGCGAGTACGACGACGCGAAGCTGAAGCCGTTCCTCATGCCGTTTCTGGACGCCATGATCGCCGCGCGGGCGTGGCAGGTCGTGGGGACGGAACAGAGCACGTTCAGCGCGTTTGTGCAGGACGTGCTGTGGAGGACGTATCACGGATTCGAGATCGTGCAGCGAGGATAGGGTTATGCATTACAAGACTGTCGTCGCTTCAGCGGGCTCTTGCTACTGCCGCACTCACGACGAGCCTCGTCTATCCACTGTCTGGAAAGTCGATGAGTAGGCTAGGACTGAAATCCTATCCGATATTTGCGAATAAGGCTCTCACGGTGTTGTGGTCAGCTTAAATGCTGACGAGGTAATTCTGACTTGCTTGAGGTCAAAAGACATCGTGATGTTGGGGATCGCAGCTGGAAGTGTTTGAAACTCTATTTCACATTTATTGTTTATTACGGTACTAGTACAATGGGCACCACAACATGAAGCAACTCGAGGGCACCCTTTGCAAAGAACAAGCAGCCGAATCATCGAACGTTACCTGGGATGATCCGGCGTAGGATAAGATGGGAGGGCACAATTAAGTTATGTGGTTCTCAAGGAACCCACCTTTGCTATGGTCAGAACGTATCCTGCAACACTTGACCACAAATCTCTAGCACATGCAGTGATAAGTAATCTCATCTACAGCACTTCGTGCCTCACCACGACCGTGACTGTTTTATCCGCTTCCCACATTGAATTCCACACTCCTAGCCTGTGTATACGAGACCATATATATAGTCGAAATCAGCGAGAGCTCATCTAGTACTCAGCATTAAATGCCCCAGTAATGTCCACCCGTCCATGCTCTTTCTCCCAGTCCCTCTGCCAGTCCGCCAAACGATGCATCATGTCTGCCCACTCGCTCTCTGTCTCCATGCCCTCCAGCCAGCGTGCCTCCTCACCAAGCTCCTCCACCCTCCACCACGCCTGCGCCAATCGTATCCAGTTGAGGCGCGCCATTCTGCGCCAATCCTCGGCGAATTTCTTCCCGTCATTTGGCAGGGCACCCTGCTTTTTCAAGTCCTCGATCAGCTGGTCCTGGTAGTCCTGCTCCTCCGTGTTGTCGCCGATTAGCCGGTACCCCACGCGGTACAGGTCGGGGCCATTTGCACGCACAGTAGCTTCGTGTTCAAGGAGCTCCTGCATCATCGCGTCCCGCGGCGGGAGGAGCGATGCGTTGGCGATCACATGGGCGACGAATATGCCCTGTGCGGTGTCCGACGGCGCGTTCGCAATGAACACGGGGAGCCCGATGAATGCGAGCGCAGTGGTGGGGACGTCCGGCGCGATGCTGAATATGTGCCGGTGCAGCGGGAAGACGTACCGCAGATTGCTGGTGAGCTTCCTCGCGGTGGACGAGTTTGCGCGCGTGTATGGGTCGGTGTCCATCACGGAGGCGTGGGGCGAACAGAGGAAAGGCATACGAAGCTCGTAGCCTGTGCCGAGGAGGACCGCGTCGACGTCTCTTAAGACGGACCCGTCCTGAAAGACGACGGCGTCACGCGTAAAGTGGGAAATTAGTGGCTTTGGGATGATCGTTCTACCTGGAATGGGTACACTGTCGCTTTGTAGAGATTGGTATATCTGCCGGTCTTTAGAGGTGTGTTTATTGCACAAATTTGTAAAACGTGCTTACCACCTTGGCTATAGGGCCGATTTGTATCGCAATATCTCGCGCACTAGGCCCTCCACCTACGATTACGACGGTCTTGTCTGCATAAACCTCGGGGTCGCGGTAATATATTGAATGTTCAATCTGCCGCGCCGGTCGCCCCGGACGAGTACCAGCCAGCCAGGTCGCCGTACCGTTCCACGTCGGGATTTTCGGATAGTGATCGTTGCCGGTCGCAACAATAAGGTGGTCGAATGTACGCTTCAGGACGACCTTGCGCCCGTCGTTGCCGCCACGGGCATGCACTTCGACATGCCAGTCGCCCTCCTTGTCGTCCCCATGCCACTGCGTAGAGATAACGGTATGATTCAGGTGAATATACTCATTCAGCCCGTAGTGCACCGCATAATCTGTGTAATACTGCTGTACCGCATCCCACCGCGGTAAGAGCGGCGTGCCCGGCGGGAACGTGAAATTCCGGTACGTCATTGCCGGGTGCGGCGTGTTCGTGTGCAGACGTGGGTAGAGTGGGCTCTCGGGCAGATCTGGCGGCGTTGGGAGAGGCCCTGGGGGATCCGGCAGCCAAACGCCGCCAACATCCCGTCGTTGCTCGTACAAGACGACCTCCCACCCGGCACGCGTCTCTGGCGGCAAGTCAAGAATCGACTTGAGCGCGGCGAGCCCTCCGCTGCCCGCGCCTACGATGGCTATGGACTTCGTTGTTGTGGCATCTGCTGGTCTTGTGAAGCCGGAGTGCGGGTGTGGTATGTCGTGCGGGTCTGTAATGGGAAGCTGCTGTTCGGCCCAGAAAGCCAGGGGGAGGAGCGACAAGACAAGCTGCCCAAGTTGGACCATTGTGTGAAGAGAGCTGAGGTCGAGAAGCAAGTATTTCGACAGAGCCGCTGTTTATGTGGCCACTTTGTACGAAACTCTGCGCATCCGAGACCGGGATGGCTGCGTCTTTGGAGATCAATTAGAGCAGCTTTAAGCAGGCTTCACAATTATTTCACCATTCGCAAACTCCGCTTCATGCTGAAACACGCAATAAGTACAGTCTGTGGACTCTGTGGGGCCCGATGGCGGGCGCGTATGAGCGCAAAATACGGGCGGCAATCACATTTGAACTGAGACGAATAGGAAGTACGCGCCAGGCTACGTGAAGGGCATATACAGCCCGTTCTGAACAAGTTGTCGGTCGGTCGCGCTGTTTTATATGCCTTTCCGTAAGACATGAATGTTGGCGGGCCCTACAAACCTTCAGCCCGGGGAGCGGATCTCTTCTGAGTTCGAAAGCGGGAGTTTTGACGTCCAAATCTGCACATACAAGAATATCATGCATTCGGATGCCTCGTCTATATCTGGGTCGGCACTCACCACGGTGCCGACAGCTTGTACCAGAGCTACTAGTACACTAATATATGCAGTAAAGAATTGGGGAAGGGCTGCCGTCGACGTGTCACATTGGCATAAGATCCAGCTGACACTAGCGCTCTGAATAGTATATGAATACGGCTGTGTCTGCGCCTAGAATACAACATATATCCACAGGTAATGAAACGCAAGTTGTCCAACATTTGCATGTCGCGTCGGGCTTGAATGCGCTCACCATCAGCCACTTCGATCAGCCGCCAAAGGTCTGGCCCTTTATTGACATTCAACGTATACTATGACATGCCGCCCCTTGTCAATCCACTCTGCCCGGTCAGTGCTTTACTGCTGCATGCTGCAAAGTAAACATGGCGCGTGTTCGACGGTGATCCATCGTAGAACCACGGGGAGTAGTGCTGCCGTCTCACAAATGCGATGCTCATTACCCATTGATTTTGCATGTATCTGTTCGTCGCAACCTGATTCTGATATCGCAACACATCTGCATAAGAGCACTATGCTCATTATTACAAATTTTAGCCAACACTAACACGATCTGGACCCACAGGGCCTATCGACCGTTGCAGGCGGGTCCAGTCCGCGGTGTTGAGTTTGTACTTTCATCTTCCCATTTACAAACGTCCACTATGATACACCTATGTATTCCGTCAGGCTGTGTGGAGGAAGGAGCGTGCTCTGTACGCCCTAATGGGGGCACGGTCTCCTAGTTTTGACGCCTCTCGCGCTCCTCTTGCGCATAGACAAGATCTGGGTCGCGGTTGCGCACTTCGGGGAGAAGCAAGCTGCATACTGTGGTTTCCTTGCGTCAGTCAGAAACTAAAAGGAACGTATACTTGAGCTTACCTGCACCTGCAATGCAGCAGCCAAAGAAGACTGTGATGTGCATCGTCAGCTCTATCGACTGTTGTTTAGAGGGGGTACTTACTCCAGAGGACGGCGGGTGTGCCTATCGACTCGCTGAGCGAGTTGAATGCGAGAGCAGAGATGATCGCCCCCGCTTTGCCGCACGCAGCAGACATTCCGTGTGCCGACGCACGGAAGCGTGTAGGGAACACTTCGGCAGGATAACACTGATAAGTAAATATGCGACGTAAGTATATTGCGTGACGATGGAGGACAGCAGGATGCTCACATATGTTGTTCTATGGTATAATCATGTCAATAGTGAGGAGGGAGCAAACAGCGAGATGTGTACGCACGCGTTGGCACCGAAGTTGAAGAAGAACTAGAAAATCAAGTCGTTCGTCAGCAACAATACGAGCTGCAGTGGATGTCGGCGTACCTGGAGAAGAGCAAAGTTTACTATGAACGCGGCCGTGCTCAGCGTATGGAACATGCCAGCGAGAATGCCCACTGGTTCACGAGCATCGATGTCAGTACCATTTCGCGCTAGAAAAAACACGCAAGAAACACGTACGAAAGAGAGCCGCGAGGAGGAAGCCCTGGATCTGGATCCATTTGCGGCCAAGCTTTTCGATTGTCAATATGGTCACATAGTACCCTGGTGAGCGGCCGTTAGACAATTATTACGACACTGAATGGCGGATGTTGCCCACCAGGTAGAAAACCAAGCCCGGTGATGATGAGATTGCCAATGCCGATCTTGAAAAGACGTGTCCACGGTGAGCCTGAGTTTCCGGCGAAGCCGATTTGCTCTAGGACGACGTTCTGGTTCAGGTTGATGCCGTAGAATCTGGCGCATATAAGAGTATGTCAGCATCCTGTTCGACCCGGCCAAAGGGCAGGGAACGCACGCAATGTCGAGCAGGAACCAGCAGGAGCATGTCCCGAGGAGAATCTTGAAATGTCGCCACTCGGAGAAATACTGCACGTACTCGGCCCAGTATGCGCGTTTAGGCTGTGGGGAATGGGCCTTTTCGTGGACACTAGACTGCGTCTCCGACGCGGTTGTGGACAAGGGTGGGGAGCTATCGACGGGCTGCACACTTTCGGACACTGCGGGATCGGCGTCAGCCTTTTTCTTGAGTTCCTCTATCGAATCTGCTTCGAGATCTGCGCCCTTCTTCGCTGCTTGGTATTTTTGGGACTCTGGCAACGTTAGCCGCTGGTAGAGCGTTCCGAATGCAGGGACGAGCGAGAGTCCGACCAGGATTCTCCACACTATGCCGATACGAATTTAACAGCAAACATATAAGACTTTTAGGGCTGCGCACCTCCATCGACCTTGCTCGTCTCGCCCTCAGTCTCCATGACGTGCTTGTAGCATGCGAGGACAACGATGACCATCAAGCTTCCAATCAGGGAGCCCCAGCCCTGGTTGGCAAAAATGTACGCTAGCAGCGTCCCGCGCCTGCGCAGGTTCGCTCGGTCTGTTGTCACGGATGCGGACATAGGATAATCTCCACCGATTCCTATACCAAGGATGATGCGGAACACTGATAGCCAAATGAGCGAGCCTGAGGGTGAGAGGTCGCCTGCGTGCAGCCACAAGTGAGTACTAAGAATGTAAGATGATAACGGGAGATGGAGCGTACCAGTCGGATCTGATATGCACATAATGGTGGCGAAGATGATGAGCATAAGCTCCTTTCCATCTGTGCGTAGGGATGAGGATGAGCGAATCAGGAATGGTCGTGTGACCGCACGTACATATAGCCTTTCGACCAAAGTAATCTGCGGCATACCCTACGGAAAGAGGATGGATATCAGTAAGGTTGAAACAAATGAGGGCGGACACTCAGGGGAGAAGGTGAACAGATAGGCTTTTAAAAAAGGTAGCACTAGGGGATCGTACAATGGTATATGTGTAGACTATGTCTCGCAAAACAATTCTGCAGTGGTATCCCGCCGTTCCGCCTCCGCTCGCAATGGACTGTCGGCCTTCATGATAGCCTGTCGTGTGACCGAGATCATACAGGGCTACACGGCACAAGATATTGGTCACACGACCACCATGTACATAGTCCACCACGCATACAACCGATGGTACCGGGAAAACACACGAGAAGAAAGGCGTGAGACTGGAAACAGGGACTTACCGAACCCAAACTGGCCCACGACACTCCCAATGTTTGCGCTGGCCTTGAGGAGGCCCTGCAAGCCAGCCGGGAGGGCTGCGCCTCCGTACAGGCGGTACTGGAGCATTGTTGATACGGGCTGATCGACAGGTTTAACGACGATGTAACAAGTGACAGACAACGGTTACATACGTTGATGATGAACAGGTCGTACGCTTTTGGAAAATTGCGGCTGTGAGATGCTCAATTTTGCGGCACACGACCACATAGGACGCACCATCTAGGAAGAATCCGACCTTCGCGATCGTCAAAATCATGTTTCACAGAAGCATAAAACCACAACGCGCACCCCGGTGATACTTAGCAGCTTCATCTCTCGCCTGCTCAGCATGAACGTCGGTCTGCCATCGTCTTCCCTCTCGTATTCCTCAAGGCCAGACCTCACACTGGCAGGCTCGAACTCGGACATGACTGGAGAGAAGTCGTTAATGAGGAAGAGAGAAAAAGGTGGAGAGGACAGAGGAGGGGATGGGCTTTATGGGCGCAGGAGGAAGTGGAGAAGATTCATACGTACCGACGGGGATGGACGCACGTTCGAGGGAGTAGCAGCCACCGGCTGCACCAGCTACTAGATCCGGCAGATTTTCATCTCAATCGGACGAGAGTACCACGTGACTGCGCCGCACATACCCGTCTACGGTCTCGCTAACACTAGCACTGGCCATCTCGAAGGCAGGGTCGGCTCTGCGCAAGACATGCCCTCGCTGTCGCGGTATTCAGCCATGTTGTTCGGCCGAAATTTAGTTGCAGCTGGTCTGTCCGCGACATTTAATGCCAGTGCGCACGCACTGCGGAGGACTCACGTCTGCATGGATGCGAACTCGCCTTTGGATCCTGTGTGGGCAGCGCCTCTCTCTAGAGCGTGGGCTGGTTCGGTGATGCGGGAACTTGGGCTTAACAGACAATTTCTCTCGACTCGGGACTTTAGAAGACCTATGTGACAGGGCCGACTGCCTGCCTCGCTCTTCATGGGCATTCTTACTTCATATCTCCGATCGACGACGGGGGGAAGAATATACAGAGCATAAGAACAAAACTTCGAGGTTCATAACGTTCATGCTTCAAGGTGTGCTAGGACTGCGTAGAGTCAATTTTCCCTGGATCCATGAGTCACCTTCAGGATTTGCCCAGGACTTCCGACAATTGCAACTTGAACGAGAGATGACCCTTACGGGCAAGACAGCGGACACCAGAGGACCTCCATGATATCAGCACCTGCCCCATGTGTTGCGCGTAGTGCGTACGGGTATGATGAGCCGGGCATCATGTTCTCGCCACGGCCCACGGCCGAGCGAGCATCTCCATGTTTCCAGTGGGTATATGCGAGCAAGCGGCGCACTCAGCGAGCCGTCGAACGTGCGTAGGACAAAGAGGCTCATTCGCGGATAGCGTGGAGATAGGCTCGCCTATCGCTCCATGAGCATCAACACACCCGTCCTTCTTTGCTCCGGTCCCACCTGGCTCAGCGCTTCGTTTCCACTGCGCAGGCGCTTACCACTGTATTGCACTCAGCGCAAATACCACTTTTACTGGAACTACGGTTGTCCGCCACACGTTGCGCCCTCTCTTCTCTCGATCTCGCTCGACCATCCGTCACAAATAGCAGGCTGCCACGCAAAGGCGGATGTAGATGATCCCCAAACTACAGAAACCGCGAATCGTTGATCGGTGTGTCCAAGACCTCTATAGTCCAATACTGTGCGCGTGATCTCGCTCCATCGCCGTGAAACACATATCGCGAGCCAAGATCAAGTAATGTAAGTACTTGGTGTATTTCGGGATCAGCAATAATCATAAACTTGCTCAGAATCAGCTGATCACATATCAGGCAGGGATCAAATTCGTCGGCATCTAGAGACGAACTACTATTCCCGCCAGAGGAGGAACGGAAGGTGATGTGAGACAAGACCTGTCGGCCGGAGACACCCTTTCGTTGAGGCAGTCTCTGCGACGCGGGTTCGCGGGGCATGGCACCCTACTGAGCTTGAGCTGGTCAGCTTCAGAGGCGGCATGGCAAGGCACCAAGAAATATAGTCATCCGGGTTGCCCAGTTTTCCCCTCTAAGCTGAGTTGCTCACGACGAAAGCCTCAGCCAACTATCCCTACAAGTGGCGTGCAAAGCGTCAGACCTGAGGCAGAACGCCTACCCACCATATTCTGCGCGTGTCCGCATTCATTGAGATCTTCTGCTAGTCGCCACAGCACAGACCAAGCACCAGTTTGACAAGACAGACATTGAATTCCAAGGTAAGACATGAACAAGGGCATATAGACACATAGGATTAGGCATAAGCATAAGCAGAACTAGGCAGAATCAGCACACGTAGCGATTCGCAACAGAGGAACAAGAAAGTCTCTAACAAAACACCAGCACGAGTCTATTCTCGAGCTGACGGAAGCCCACCGCCTACTTCTTGAAGATGAGCTGCCAGACCTGCCCGGGGCGCGAGCCGTTGAGCCCGTCGGGAATCGGGACCATCGCGATGCCGTCAAAGCGCAGGTGGCCCTGCAGCAGGTCCATCTTGAGAATGCCCTTGGTCATCGCTGAAAGACGCTCGCCCTTGTCCACGATGTAGCCGTAGCGCGCCTCGTACTGCCTCGTGCTCTCTTCCTTCTCGGCGGGCGAGATGAGTGCGGTGTCAGCCGGGGCCAGCGGCGAGACCGCCATCTCGTGGATCGTGTGCAGTACGTCGCCGACGGTCACGTAGGGCGTGCGCCGCGGGACGACGGCGAGCTGCCAGGGGAAGAAGGGGGAAGTGAGGATGATGCTCTGGACTTCGGGGCTTGTCGCCGCCTCGGTAAGTCGCTCCGTGACCGTGTCCGGGTCCGCGGTGTGTGGCCCATGTCGAATGTCCCACGTGTAGCCCGCCTGGGACTGGAGGAGGGCGTGGAGGGTCAATGGCTTGGGGTTGAAAATGTCGTCGATGGCGGGTATGTTGGATGATTGATTCTGCCAGGCATCCCAGTACTGCTGGCCAAGATCGGGCTGCGCTGAGAGAGGATCAAGAGGAGTATAAAACTGTGAATCCTCTGGAGTTGCGACGTAAGAGGACGAGGATGCAGAACTTGAAGAATACCCGGAAGGCGTTCCCGCTGTCGATGGGTTGAAATTGAAGTTGTTGGGGTCCAGTAAGTTAGGATCCAGGGGTGAGTAGAATTGCGGATATTCCGGAGTTGAGGAATGCGAGAATGAGGAGGCTGAGCCCATAGGCTGGGAGGGAACGTCCGTCGGGAAGTTGAAGCTGCTGGGGTTCAGTATGTGCGGATCCTGGGGCGAGTAGAACTGTGGATACTCTGGATTTGAGGAGCCCGAAGGCTGAGACGAAGTTTCTGTCGGGAAGTTGAACTCCATGACGGTCTTGCGGCGGGTGGACGGAGTGTTGATGCTGAATTTGATGATGAGGCGAAGACCGTATCGTCCCTTTTATCTTCTTTTCTCGTCTCTGTTGGCCAAGGCACGGCGAGGGACCCACAAAGCGCCAGCGCCACGAGAGCAAGGATACATCGCCACGGAGGTCGCAGCAAACCTGCGGGTTTTGCGCATCAAAGACCCAAGTTGTCCCATAGCCACAAGCGAAGAGATGGAAAAGGCAGCTGGTGTCCACTAGTGCTCGTCTGCCGCCACAACGCCAGCGCAAAGCGGCCAAAGCTCGGCCAAAGCAAACGCGCCTGTGTCGGCAGTGCCCAGATTCGTCCGTTGCCGTGTCCCGGCAATCACAATCTGAGATTTGATTTCACGCTCGTCCATCCTTGCGCAGGCCGTCCGCTTTGAATGAGATCTCTCAGCGTTGCCCACCGTCCGCGCACACCGCGTTGGCCGCCGTAAGGCAGTGTGCGCACTCTGCGCTTCGACATGCCAAAGCGTAACCCTGCGGAGCGGGATAAGAAGGCGCAGCCATGCCCTCACTCCTCATCCAAACATCCAGCTCACCTTCGACTTATCCATCGACACCATGGGACCCAGAGCAAGACGCGTCAGTTTCGTCACTCCCGCCCCCATCCATGTCCCGCCAGCCATAACCAGCCAAGTCCCGCCTCCGTGGCAAAATTCCCGCTCGCCACAGTACGCCCAGTCATTCGCGCAACCGCAACTCTCACCTCTCCCCTCCCCGGTCTACTGGCAGCCCTACATCCTCGTCCCCTCGCCTGCGTCTATGCACATGTCCGCGCCATCTGCACCACCCACTCATCCCGCCCGGCCCGCGCCCGCGCATGTCCACCCCGCTCTCCGCGCGCCCCTCCCACATGTTCCAGTTTGGGACATGCGCCTTGCGCCACCGCCGACCGCTCCCGCAATGCGCGGCGAGCACGCGACGAATCCCGCGCGCGCACAGCTCCTCGTGACGTGCACGCTGCTCCCCTGGGCGCTCTCCCTCTCTCCCAGCACGCACCTCTTCGTGTCCGCGCAGGACGTCTTCGACGCGCTGTACACCGCGCTGCGCACGCCCGTGCGCCAGGAAGAGGTTGATGCGGTCCCGCACAGCCAATATTCGCGAGTGAACGCCGCGGGCGAGGCGTACAAGGTGCGCTACCGCGCGTGCGTGGACCCGGCGCGCCGTGCGCGCGAGAAGGCCGCGGGCATGCGGCGCGTCGACTTTCTCGGTCAGACCTATCGCTTCGGGGGACTCGTGTTGGTGGAGGATGTGAGTGCGTACCGTGGGCGGAGTGTGGGTGAGGTGTGGGCACTGAAAGTAATGTGAATGGAATGTACGCGTCCCGAGGCAGTAGAGTCTTTACAATTCATAGACGGGAGTGATGGGAGTGCTTCTATGTAAATCCATGTGTTCGCAGTGATTACATATGTCTTTTCTATGGTCCTCACGTCTTGCGGTAGCAGAAAATCCTCGTCGAAGATAGGAGGGGATGTTTAGCATCAGGCACGCTGAGAGATGCATCCAAATCCTGCAGTTCAGGATGATATACACAATCGAACGAATGGAGACATACGTTGAGCTGACACATCAGCCCGCAGAGCCTCGCTCCGAATCGAGGTTGTGGCGCCGCCGCGCGTAAACACGATGGCTGTATGCGGGGAGATTGGGAGTCAGAAAGCTCAAAGCGGAAAGCTTTGAATAACATGAGAAAGGTGCGACACGACTTTGGCAGGGCGGATTTCGGAACGGGCTGGCTGCCGCATAGTGTTATTAAGACGTTCATTTGGTAGATCGACCGGCGCATCGGCGAGGGACGGGTGCGAGTGCCTGAACATTGCGCTGAGCGGACGGTGTGAATATGAATTTATGTAAGCACGGACACAAACCTAACTCTACGCGCAGACTGGGGCAATAATCAGGAAGGAGAGCTTGTGAGAGTTTAGCAGGGGCCAATTAACTTCCTGTAGTCTGTTCAAGTTTGACGCCTTTGGCAAATGATGTAGATGCATGATGCATGAATCTTTGCGCGCGTTTGGAAGTATTTCGACAAACGTACAGACAGATGCACGGAATCATCATGCATCAGGAGCCACCGTTCAAGAGACGTGTCGACAATCAAGCGCACCGTGTATGCGACGGTATATACCAGTAGACGGTATTAAAAACCTAGCCTCCTATCGCCAGTGGGTCAGGTCGTATAACGTGGACATGAATTCAAATTATAGCGACGTACGAGAGCGATGTTGATACGCTGGCTGCACATTGTGATTGGACGATGCAACACTGGGTAGACACGCTTGTATAGAGGTCCTTCTGTGCTAGCGCATGTACTTCCCATGCAAACCACCCCGTCCCGAGGGAATAGAGTATCGCAGGTGGTAGGATGTGATAGGGTGAAGCTAGATGTTCGCGGCAGGTGTATATTCATATTTTCTGTGACCAGCACTGTCCGAATGTTTGCGAAATCCAGTGCTGAAATATACCCGTAGGTTCGACCGACAAGTTGCCAGATAGTAACGGGGGAGTTATATGAGAGGCTTGGATAGGACCTAGGCTTGAAATGTGCGCCGATCCAGGTTAGCCGACTGCAATTGATAGACTGCGACTTGAGCTTGAAGCTTGAAATCAAAGTTGAAGTTCGGATTCTTCCAAGAGTCGGATCCTTCTGAACTTGGAAGGTCACGACAATTTGCACGTGACTCAGAGGAAATCTAACTGTATAATTTTACATACTTAAAAACGTTAGATTAAGGCTTCGAGTCGAATATCGATGATTCAATTGCAAGCGTTGCGCATACATACGACGTACGTACAGGTGTCGGGGCATAGTTCCTTCTCTCTTCCCACTTGTGCATATAAGAGCATTCCCTTTCCTTGGTCATTTTGTTCCATAACTCGAGGTGCTCATTTAGGCAATGGAGTCCACTTCTGGGCTGTGCTATTCTTCTCCCGGAGCTCTCGGAGTTTTGGTTTTTTAATTGGCCGTTTTGCTCTTGACAATATGCAGATCCAATACTCGAACTCAGCCGAAGTTGATTCCGGTGCGAGTCGTGGTATGTGTATGCTTGTCGTAAACGGCCTTCTCTTTCGTGCCGGTGGATTTATAGCTGAAAGGAGTTCTTACATTTCGTCAAGCTTGCCGTGCCCAAGGATGGTCTGCTCCGCCTACACAACTCGCCGGCGACGCGTCCTTGCGACGATCCAACGGCAGAGCACCTAAGTCCTGGAGTACCATGACGGACTTTTGATGTCTGTATTGAAGGAAAACTTGAAGTCTTCATCCACGAGTGTCATGATAGTGGTCTGTATATTAATAACATGGGCGGGGCAAGTTTCTCGCTGCAATTGACTACAAAAGGCGGGTGGGTTCTTGCGATCAAGATTTGTATAGTGAGCTCTCAAACATTTCCTTATTATTGGACACCTTTTATGACTCACGTCGCAGAATTAGGGATTCGTGTTTCTGTTGACACTGGCGGCGTCGGAGAATTTGACTTTGAGCCGAATAGAGTTTCAATAGGATCGAACTGTCTTGCCATGCAGCACAAGTTGTGATCTTCCGCGCACGCAGCCCGTCTGCTCCTGGCGGCATGTGATGCTGCACGTTGTTGCTCGATATTGTGAATGCCTTTTTTTGTGATTATGTGGATGTTATCTTGCATGCCTGCTAATCCCCTCGACAGAAATCGAAATTGAATCTTCTTGTACGAGGTTGGGCAGCGTGGACGCGAATGGCAAAGCACGCAAAGGGAAGCAAGACAGTCTATCACAGATACACGAGGCAGAGCGCGAATGTCTCCGACGTGAGATGGTATGTTTTAGTATGTACTGGTACATCTGCGGCGCACGTGTCGTTCCCCAGTGTTTCCTTAAGCTTGCATATTTCTGAAGGGGGTCACGTCGCGCTTGCCGGGGCACCAAGACCCTAAGAGTCCATCATGGGCTCCATACCTGGTGATCTCCAAGTTCCGAGTTCTCCCATGCCTCGATGGCTTTACGTTGTCGTGACTGAACTATATAATCCCCACTCCCCAGATCGTATCCTATCTCCCAGCCGGGGGCCCATCCTCATCAGTGCCATATTCCTGAGCGTATTTAACCTTAAAACTCGGATATAATGCCCTTGTTCAAGCGCGTTTGCTCTTCGTTACAATGTGTATCTATCTCACTCCATTCCGACAGCTCTATACGGCGCTCGAAAGTTGATGGTCCAACAGATCCGACCAAGAATGCCCCGCCCATCTCGTCATACAATCCTCCTAGCCTCTCTCCCATCTCCCTTATTCCTCCATGGTAATTCCTCCGGTTTCCGTGCGCGTATCAGCTGATGGACCTCCTCTTACAGCCCCTCTGCTCCTGCGGATTTGCAAGACGCACAAGTATTGAAGTGAGACAGAACATTGTGCGTACTTGTGCTCCACTTGGCTTATCGCGCGCCTGCAGTACCATCGACGATCTGGCACGAGGCATCGTCCAGACCACCCACGCAAAGACGGAGCTGACGCTGCTGGTCGTGGGTGAGCCCCCTCTGCGCTTCCCTCGCCATAATTGATCAGTGGTCCCTCCCCTCCGGCTTGAAGGTGACACCGGGACGGGAAAAACAGCTTTTCTATCGCTCATCGCGAATGTGCTCAAGGGAAAGACCCCCAGCGAGTACACCAAGCTCCACGAGCTGGCGCACGAAGTGAGCGGCTCTAGAAGGCACGGCAAGACCGATGCTTTTGTGCCATACGAGTTCGTCAGCACTAATGGCGTTACCATGCGCATACTGGATACCCCGGGGATCGCGGACACCCGGAGCGTCACGCGAGCGATTCACGACCATGTGGACACCGTGGATGCAGTCCTCGTCCTCGCGAATGGGACCGTCCCGCGCCTTGGCGTCGCCACGGACCACGCTCTGTCCGCTCTCTCGGCGCTGCCCGCCGCGCCCACGCAGAAGGTCGGATTTCTGTTCACGAACGTGTCCAGTCCGCTCTGTTGGAGCTTCGATGAGGAGTCCCTCCCCGATGTTCTTGGCGCGAGTCCATTGTTCCGCCTTAACAACCCTGTTGCAATGCGCGCCAAGTACCTGCGCGAGAAGAAGAGGATCGAGGCGGAGGGGGCGCCCAGCAGCGCGCAGAACGCGCTGCTCAGTACGCTGAGAGCGGCAGTCGAGGACGCACACCGGAGCGCGCTCGGCGAGCTCGTGAAGGTCCTCGACTGGGTGGACTCGCTCGCGCCCCCGCCCGCGCGGGACGATGCGTCGCTCTTTGCGGCCGCGCAGGAGATCGACAAGACGCTCTCTGACGTCCTTGCGGCCATCGGACAGATGGTGGCCAAGAAGGCGGCGCTGACGAAGATCAAGAAGGAGACGCACGGCACCACATTGGTGGGGTCTCCCTTTGTCCTTGGCTTCTAGCTGATTGACCTTATTCCTAGACGACGGAGCTGTACAGGCAGTACCAAAGTACGATTACGCAAAAGGTATATAGGCAGGTTGGTACGCCGTACCACAACACATTGTGCACCACCCCAGAGTGTTATCACAACTGCCACGAGCGCTGCGGCCTTCCGTTCTCATTGGAAGCCGAGGGCATCCGCGAATGCTCCGCGTTCTCGTGTGGCCAAGTCAGTAACTGCGTAGTATGAAAACACCCGTACACGCAGCATCAGCACTTCAACGTAAAGTGGGAACTCACAGAAGACAAGCATGTTGTTGTTGGTCACGCACTGGACGGGCACGGTACCGGGACGGAGAGGAATAAGCAGGAGATGGGAAAGGCACGGCTAGAGAAGACCATCGCGAACCTCGATACGGCACTGGCGGACGCCGCGGTGCAGGTCGGGCAGCAAGTAGGGGAGTACGCCAAACTCCCGCTTTCTGTGGGCTTCGCCGGTCACCTCAGGAAGTCGGTGGCGCTGCTCAGGCTGAATGTAGAGACCATGCGTGGCAACGGCACCGACGCCAGTATCATCGCGTCGGTCGAGAAGGCACTGAAGCGTATGGAAGAGAAGTTCGTTCTAGTTGAGGCCGGGAAGGGGCGGAGAGGCGCGAAGGCGGTGGAGCAAGAGGAAGCTCCCCGTCAGTTGATAATCCTGGAGGTGGGTGCTCTCTCCCACGGATACAGTGTTGAAATGACGGCAAACTGATGCTGTTCACTGACAGTCCCTCGCCCCGCCGCCGATATGGTACTTTTATTCCCAGTCGATGTGATGGGTGGGGGTGAGCAGCATTGTATTGTCGGTAAACTTGTATAGAGTCATCAACAAAGTGCGAGAATGAACATGTACCCAAAAAGGTATCTTATAAAGCAAGTAGTTGTCAGTCGCCACCAGCGCAGATAATCGTTCTCGCATTTTGGCGACGGTGCCATACGCCCGCGACCCGACCGTACGATTGTCACGCGCAACGCTGTGTATGTGTTCAAGTATTCCCTCGCACTGGAGGATTTGGCTGACGATCTGAGCCATGCACGTTGGTACGGGTACTTTGGGTTGTCGCGGGGTGCGGCTGACTGTGATTGACTACTTCTCTCGGGCATAAGGAGGGGAAAGACTGCATGCACTGTGTGTGTGCCAGGGGCGGGAGGAGCAGACTGAGTGCGGAGGATGTGCGGCGACTCACGGGATTGAACGAGTCCGAGATGGCGATCGCCCGATCCCCGGCGAGCGGGGGCTGTCTCCACTGCGTCCGCGTCCTCGCCCCCCATCTTGGCAGTGCGATTTCCGGTTGCAGCATGTCTCTAGCCTAATTTTCTTGCTGTCAAGAGGCTTGTATATAAGGCGGGTGAGCGTGCTCGACGACCTCTGCACCCTTCTCTTTCGCCCCCCATGCGACTCCCTGTCTGATCCCCCTATCCTCCAAGTACGAATCTGCTGTGGCATAAAGTGCGTTGATGTTTTGCCACGGCTCGTGGATGGTAACCCGGGCAGACACGCCTTGTCGGTCATAGGAGCGCGCATCGCCTCCTTACGCGTTGAACTCAGTCCTCAGTCAAAACTCCAACATGCCGAGCGGAATGCGCTGGACCGCCCCACTCGGCGCCAGCGCGGGACGAGCCATACAGGCTAGATCCGCCCATATTGCATCGCTGATGAGGGTGTGGATGAGACGGAGTAGCTGCACCTCTTGCCCGGGCCGCGGATCTAAACGTGCGTCGAAGACTAGGTGGTGCGCGATCAACGCCATTTGCGCCGAAAGGTTCGAATTCGTTATCAACGAGTTAATTACTCACCGTACGCGACCCCAGACGCCCTGCATCCTCGTTTATGCAACCTAACGGCATCCCCAGCCGCTTCGCGGGTACGGCGATCGTGCAGATTGGGCCCGGAGCTTGCAGGGCGATGGACAGAGTGTTTGACGGGGGCAGGCCCAGACGCAATGGATCAATTGCGGAGACAGCTGGGCGGAGCAAGTTGATTGAATGAGGCTGGAGTGGAAATAAACTGGGCGTGGGCGGATGCCGACTGGCGCGAGAGCAGCCGCCGTCCACTGGGTCTGGGTGGTTCTGCGGTCGTCGCAGCCGGTGGAGGGCGAAGACTGGGAGACGCGAGAATGTCGGTCGCCCGCATCGCGCAGACGATGGACGAAGATAAGTAAAGTTAAACATATGAACTGAACTGAACGGCAGACTCGATCAGGCAACGCACAGACGCCCGAGATGGGCGAGGCTGTTTCCCGATCCGGCAGCCCTGACGCGTGGCACGGGGCGCATCCACCGCGCGTCCATCCGCTCCGACAGCCACTTGTCTCTCCCGAGTCCAGGCTCCCCTCCTTATAAATGCCCCCGTTCCAGCCCTCCCTCTCTACGCACCCTCCCCCGCCCAGCCGTGTACACTATGATCCGCTTCGACAACATCACCCCCGAGGTCATGCAGGCTATGTGCACCCCCATGCACTGCATCGTCCCCGCATCGGCCGCCGCACGCACAGGTGCACTCTACCTCGGCTCGTTCGCTGCCATCCTCGACCAGCAGCTCCTCGACGCCAACCACATCACCGCGCTCGTCCACGTCCTTGATGCCCCCTGGGTCCCCGAGGCCGCCCCCGGGTCGCAGATCGAGTCGTACCGGCTCGACATCCTCGACAGCACGACCGCCGACATCCGGCCGCATCTCGAGGCCACTGTGCGCTGGATCGACGACCGCCTTCGCAAGGGCACCAATGTGCTCGTTCACTGCCAGCAGGTGGGTCTCGGTCGCTCCTCGCCATGTGTATACTCACGCGGCGCGCAGGGCATGTCCAGATCAGCAGCGATCGTGATTGCGTACCTCATCTACACCCAAAATATGACCTACGACGCCGCATTCGACTTTGTCCGTCGCAAGCGTGCGTGCATCAAGCCTAACGCCGGCTTTGTCAAGTGCGTCTTCTCTGTCCTGTGCGACCGTCATGATGTGTCTGACGTTCCGCAGAGCACTTCAGGAGTGGGAGAAGAAGTGGCGCAGCACCCAGCCTCGCCCAACCGTGCGCCGAGCCGCCACCACTCCGCGATGATAGAGTTTTTGCGTCTGTTAGACGAAGTTGGGGAGCGAACGTGTCGCTCGTTCCCCTGCCTTCACATACCGGTCGCCCAGTTATCTTGTCACTCCCCGGATCGCTGCCCTTCTCCACTATCCGCTGTGGCGCACCATCATACCCCGCTGACAGCCTTCTCTGGCACGCTTTTTTCGCCTGCGCCTTGCGCGGTCTCGGATATCTGCATACACTACCACCACTACATTCATGGGTATTTGTCGTCCCTTATCACGTCGTTGTGTTTCTCTCCGGGCTGTTGTATCTATACGGCGGATCTACCACCGATCGAGATTGGCATCTCGGTCTCGGTCCTCGGTCTCAGTCAATCGCGCATCTGCATTGTCACTGCAGGGCTACGTTATATATCATCAGATGCAAGTGGAGGCTCCGGGTCTATACGCTCTGCGAGCGTATCGGGGCTTTGCGAGGATCAGACATATTGCATTCGACGCAGATGGTGCTGTATTATCTATTGGTCGGGTGTACGCATAGGCATGAATGCAGCGTCTGGATTTCGGTCTAGCAGTTTTAAAATGGCTGGATGGTGATCGGAGGGCGGGCTTCGCGCGACGGCCTCCTCGGTGTCGTGCCCTGGGAGTACAAACAGAATACAAGCAACACATCACGGGGATGCGCCAGTGACAGCACGGTCCTTGTGGTCTTTTCGAACAACAAGGGGATTTCACCATATTAGAGAAGGTCAGGGCCGATAGCCTCATCGCCGTGTTTCCGTAGCTGACGCCCATCGTGCGAGTTGGAACGATTGCGTTATTGAAATTGGAAGCAGGTCCCTTGTGTGAGGAACGCCGCATGCAAGTGTGGCTGGCCCAGAACTCGCCGCACGCCGTGGAGGCGAGACGTGCGAAGCTGATCGATCACGCCGGGGCGTTGTATTTGGCGAAAGCCTGGAAAGACATGGTGTAGGTCGACTGCATTGGCTCGAGATGAGGGCGTGTCCGGATCTCCACAGCGCGTTTGTCTCGCGGGGCGTCGCTTCCGCTTCCTCCACATGCACTTCGCGGGCTGGAGATAGCGCACTGAACACCACTCCAGGCGAAGCGTGCGTGCGCAGAGTCTATCTGCATCTCGAGCCGTCGGGGAGAATCCCGGGGCGATGTGCGCCCAGACCGATGCGGCGCAATGTGAATACAGCAGACAAGAAGACACTCCGCACGGTGCCGTACGCGTGAACTTCGCTCGCCAGCGTGTCTGCGCTGCCGCCTCGCCGGCCTCCCAGGGCCTGTCTCCACCGCGTCTTCCACGAGCCCCGCGCTTCTCCCAGCACACCCGGCGAGCCGGCGCAACTTTAACCTACCCATCTATCAGGTAGGATTCCACGCACCCTTCTCTCGCCTACCCCTGGCCTTCCTGCATGCCGCTGATCTGGGGCGATCGCGTCTGGGCGGGAGCCCACATGTCTGCGCTAGCGGCGGCAAGCGCCATCGGCCACACCGCGCGACGACACCCCATTTCCTTCTTACTGGCACTGAGCCCCCAGCGCTGGCTGGCTGACGTCCCAGGCGGCGTAATATCGTGCACGAGACGAGATGCGACTGACCAGGTGGCGCATCGATGTGCATTGTGTCTCGTCTGCCTTCGAATGGGACGAGCCGGAACTGTCAGCGTGCCCAGGACTAGAACGCCCGCGAGACTCGCTCCCGTCGCCTGGCAAGTCACGCTGGGCAAACAGGCCTCGGGAGGCGCCAGATGTGCCAGCATGTGTCGAAAAGGCCTTGATCCGGTCAAAGGAGGCCCCGGTGGCAAGATCGAGTGGGCGGGGGCGCTGGACGGCGCGATGGAGGCTCGGCGCGCGCGCAACGTTCCGATTCGCGACGTTCAGCTCGAGAGCGTGCGGTCCATCGATCGGATCAGACCAGGGCGACGGCGTGGATTCTCAGTTTGGCGCAGGCTCGCAGCTGCCAGAGAGCCACTATGCTGACTTGGGGCGCAGAAGCTGTTCATTTCCGGTGCAGCATCTCTGCTCTGACGACGATCTTCCCGCGCATCCGCCCCAGAGGGCTCGCCCGTCCTACCGCACGGCCATCGACCCCCTACCCTCGACCATCGAGCTGCATTCGCGTCTGCGCCCTGCCAGCGCACGAGGAGTGGATCCTGCCCAATCCCCGCTCGGAATAAGCTACGAATGCGGCCACGTGCCGCGCGCGTGCCCCTTGTGTCCGGACTGGCGGCGGTACTGTTTTCACACCACCTCGGGGAGGCGGATAGTGTCCTATACCGGTGAAGCTTCAACAAGTCCTCGTTTGCTCTCATTCCAGTCCCCGGGATACAACACATATTGTTTCGGGTATTCCACCAGAGTGTTGCCAGTCCCACAAGCCTCATTTCCGACACGGCTCGATTGGATGAGGCACCCCCCGTGGCGCTGTTTGCCCATTGGATGGTATATGCTAGTTCATGGTGGGTTGCCTTATTGTCCCACACTTGCGCAGCTATTTGAGTGCAACAGTGTTGCTGTCGTTCTTAGGTGAAGATTTGTAACTCATCTGGTCTGAAGTATATACAGTAACTTCTTGATATGCTCCGAATGACGCATCGACACTGCAAGCATAACAGAGTATTTCCACCTGAAATTCTATGGAAATACTTGAAGGTATGCAGTCGCCTAGTACCTGGTCATGAATCTCCGGATGAGTGAGGGGCTTCATCCCACCAAATGGTTCTACAGCAATCTCAAAATCGATGTGCCGCTCCTGAGAAAATACCACGGGTGGCACCGGCTAGTGCCGGCGCCACGGCGGCTCTGGCGCCGCCCCCGTCAAGTCGGTGGCTACGCTTTTGTCGATATGACTGGATTCAGACGGTATGTTCATCCCTCTTGAAAGGAGCTAACTGTGACAATGTCCAGCCACACGCCAAACACCGAAATCGGCCGTGTTACCGGTATCAACGAGCGGACCGCCCAACAGATATCGAGCTTTATGGAGAGCAACAGTGGTAAAGTTGTGTGCGATCCACGAGACTCTGGAATGTGTCGTGGTCGAGAACGGCATCTTGATACTGCGGACATTATGGTGATGCACGATACCTTCAAACATGAACTTATGCTGATTTGCATCATGTTCAGACTTCAATTAGAAAAGGAATTTTGCTATTGTCACCATAAACTGTACAGAATTTCGTCGTCATTTTTGTCGCTGCTTTCCTCAATGAACGCGACTGAGGGCCCTTAGGAGATGACACGACCTAAGAGCATGCGCTCTATTTCTCCAAGTCCGTTTTCACATCGTCCAAACTACATGAACCCTGCCACTGAGTCAGCCCAGCCGTTCTGACGAACGGGCTGCATTTGTTTGTTTGTGAGTCTCGTTTAAAGTCTTTGCGGGCATGGCCCTATGTAGACGATAACTACGGTAGTCTGACTTCCAATGCAATGTATCTAGCAGTATTCGAAATGGAGACATCAGCTTGCCTGACGGCTCGCTGGGTACATAGTCATGAGGGTAGATCATGAGAGATAAGGGCGCGGTAATGCACAGTTCCAATCAGTATATGGTAGACTCGCTGATTGTGGCCTTGACAGTTGAGTGCTAGAGGTAGGGTTCTAATCCCACGTATGGGAAGCCAGCCAGTGGTCCCCCACTTGCCGTCCAAATTCCCCCTGCCCCTGGAGCTGCTTTTAGTGGAGATCAGAATGGCTGGGAACAAGCGTAGCGTAGAGCTAAGTACTCGAAATGGCAGAGTGCAAGCAAACTATATCGCGACGCCAGGATGAAACATTTTCTGATTCTGCTGCGGCACGCGCAAACGGCGCAGCTTGGCAAGGTGACAGAGGAGGTGACTTTTAGGCTTCATCACGCTGAAATGACGATCTCAACAACCACTGGTCAGATTTTCCTCGTTCGACCCGCAAAATCATAGCTATTGCAGTAAAACTACGCTGCACCAAGTGTGAAGTGAAGGGAGCCAGAATTGAGTTCTGCATGGCTGAGGTGCCGATTGGATGGTAAGGGATAGTATGCTTCCTCAGTGGTCATCCTCCCACCGGAGCTTTGATCCCCCGTGTTTAGCTGGTCATACCGCAGAGCCGTTTTATCGCCCACTCACTCTGCGCAGAT